>NW_012286125.1:0-242192 GCF_000151885.1 Dipodomys ordii
TTAGGCAGGTGTGGAGGGGTGGAGGGGTAGAGGAGTGGGGGGGTAGAGAGGTGAGCTGAGGGGTGTAGCCCTGGAGATGGGAGGGAAGGGATGGTAGGGGAAAAACAAAGGAGGAGGCAACAATGCTTGTTAGGAATTGTACTCATTACCTTGCTCATGTAACTGTAACCCCTCTGTAGAATATTTTCACAATAAAAAACTTAATTCAAAAAAGAAAGAAAAAATTTGCTGTTAGTGTAAAGTGTTTTTCAAGCATTCTTAATACTAGTAAACATGTTTTCTCTTTTTTACATTTTCACATTCAAAATTCGTGACGAAGGAATGGAGGCTTCAAAGGAAAAAATATATCATGACCATCAAATCAAAACAAAGTAACTGCATCTTCTTAAATGTATCCTGGATAGAATATTAGTAAATATAAGAAATGAGACCAACATGAAAGCACATCACACACTTAGGAATTTGTAGTGACCTCATTCAAAATAATAGACACAAAGAAAACAATGATATTAGAAAAAAATCATGATTTTGTAATTCACCTTCCATTTTAAAAGCTATATTAAAAATAAATAAAAATAAGAAAGCCAACATGTAGTCCATTTGGAAAACACCAGATGTCAATTCATTCATGAAAATAAAAAGGGGAGGGATTATTTCTCCTAATGTAGAACTATGTATTACAGCCACATACAAATAATATGTACTCATAAAGTGTATTCTCTTCCAAAATTGATTTGAAGTTGACCCTTAGGGAAGAAAATTGAATAAGATTGGGAAAGCAGATATATTTGTCTTGATACATTTAAATAAAAATGTTCATGTGAGAGGTGCTAAAACTTAAGACAACTTAGGAGAATCTTACAGGTAAAGTCAAAGTGACAGTATGTTCCAAGTTCCCATATTTCATGAAAATAGTTATCAACTAATATTTTAAAAAATGTCATATTTGACCAAAACAAAGCACACATCTAGTAAAATATAAAATTTCTAAACATTTAATACATATTAAAAATTAAATACTATGTCTTATTCCAAAATAGACATATTTAATTCAATTGAAATGGGTTAATGAAAAATTATTTTGCAAATAGAAGTTATTTGGAAAATTATTTAGGTAGGAATTATAATCTATAAAAGTATAATTCTGGAGATTGAGAAGGAAATCTAAGTAGTGTATAAAATATAATTTGCAAAGGAGAAAAATAAACAGAAATTAGTGAAGAAAATGCATATAATGATCCCATTAGATTTTATACATGTTCTACAAATTTTTTATGAAAATGATTAAATATAATATTAGAAGCTTTTCTTTCCCAGCTGTCTAAAGAAATATTTGGCTAATAAATAGAAATGATGGTAAATTCAGTATAGTCTTGTTTATGGTCCTTTGGGTAAATGCCCAGGAGTGTAGTAGCCTTAGATTGGACACATCCCCACCAGCATTACATGTTCATTGCAGCGTTTTTTTTTTATCATAGCTAAGGTATGGAACCAACCCAGATACCCTCAGGAGAGGAATGAATCAGCATGATGTATATATACATACAATGGAGTTCTATGCTTCCATCAGAGACAATGCTATTGCCCCATTTGTAAGGAAATGGAAAAGCCTAGAAAATTTACCTTAAGCAAAGCAAGCTAGGCCCAAAGAAATACAGGCTACATAATTTCCCTCTTTTTTAATAACTAGAATATGTCTATGATATACTTAGCAGAGTATCACAACTGCTAAATGCATAGCATATCAAAATGGACTCCAAGAATTGGAAACAAGAGGTACTTACTATGTCCTGTATGCAGTTATTTCTCTTTTTTTCTTTCTGTTTTAGTTTTTTGTACCCTTTGTATTGTATGTGAGCTTATCTGATCCATGGAAGAAAATAGGAATCACAGAAACAACAGGACATAACATGAACTAATGCAACAATGATACTCACTAGACACTATTTTGGAGATGAACTTTACTGCTTGGGCAGGGAGGGGAGTGAGGAGTGGTAAGGGGAAGAAAATTAGGGAGGTGTAACAGTGTTTAAAAAGAAATGTACTCATTACCTTACTCATGCAACTATAACCCCCTTGTCCATCACCTTTATAATAAATTTAAAAAATAAACTATTTTTACAAAACATAGAAGTGAATTCTTTACAGAAATTCAAAATGAATGAAACTGACTTAGATAAGCTAAGCAAAAAGTCCTCTCAAAGTATATAATAAATGAAATCAGTGTGCTTTAGATTCTATTATAACAGAAAATCAGAAATTATGTTTCATGGGGAAACAAGGAGGTCATATCACTGAAGGAAGAAAATGACAGTATCCATCAAGGGAAAAAATAAGAGTTCAAAATTATGCCAAGGAAATGAGTGGCAATGGGCTTAGAAATTTCAAGAAGGAAAAAGATGTTTATATTTAGTCAAAACGCTGCTGACGAGAAATAATAACAAAAAATACAACTGAGGTCTTTTATTTTTTTCCCTTTGTAAGTTGGGTTAAAATGAAAACAGAACAGAAAATCAAAAGAAGAGACTGAATAGGAAATGGTTCGAAGTAAATCTTTGAACACGAAAGAAGAAAAGGAAGGATGGTTCTTTAGTTAACCCATTATAGTATAATTGTCAACACAGATGAAACAGGTGAGAAAATTATTTACTTTGCTCTTAATTGAAGCTTACTGATTTTTGTTGGAACAAATAAAATCATTGGGGGTAGTTAAATAGTATAACACTGATGATCAGCAAAGCCTTTAAGATATTTATTATTCGTCACAGATCACCGTATAAATAATACTACTCTTTTCTTTGAAATGTTTTATACTAATCTTAGGGAATTTGAATGTTGACAGATACATGAAATAAAATTCAATGCAGAGTCTTAAATCCTATTTTGATCATGCTGTAGGGCTAACAACACTAAAGATTACATTTCAAAATAAATAGCCTTTTTTACTACAATCTGGATAGACTTTACAATTTTCTGAGAGATAGAGTTGAGCCTTTGGCAAGTTTAAGCAGTTATAGTGTTTAAATTGTTGAATGATAATATACTATGGCTTGAAAGGAATTCCATTTCTATCTTTGCTTCATATTTAACTGTATAAAACATATATTAGATGAATTCAAAGCTTATGCCGATTTCTCTTAGGTAACCTGCAATAAATTTCCCTTTTATTACCATATTGAACCTTCCAAACCCTTTCTTACGCTCCTGAAAAAGAGCATATGTAAGCAAAAATTTTATGAGAACAGCATTCACTCCAGAATGTACAACGTAAACACAGACAACATAGAATTTCTGATTTAGTGAACATATGCAAAAATCAAATGAACAGATTAACTTAAAAATATTTTAATTTCACTTAATTCATAGTCACTGGTCTTTGTAAAAGTCATAATGACACTATAGAAATTTGATTAAAAGTAATATGTAATTTTCTTTCAAGTGAAATTTTATCAATATTGACTGGCAGTTTTAATACTGTAGGCATCTCAAATAATTCTCTTTAAAAACATTTCAATCAAGTTCAGAGTAATATGAAAGTCAAAATGGTAATACTGACAGTAGTCACACTGAAAATGATCTTCTAGTTCCTTGAAAGGGCTTATGTAAGTTTTTTCTTAAAAAATCCCAGTGAAATACTTTTCCCTCTCAGACAAGTATCCCTAGCAACCTTCCATCTGTAGTTGAAAAATGGAAGTGTAGAATGATTATACTGGGATTAAAAATTGGAGTTCATCTCAAATATTGTATTATATATTTCCAATTAATTATTTTACCAAATCACAAAGGAAAGACATTCACAGTCTTGAGTCTTAACACATAAATAAAATGAAGATTGGGGAAAATACAACATTGATACTCTCAAGTCAAAGTTTCCATTATTAAAATATAAATACAAACTGGGTGAGAATTTTTTTATTTTTTTATTGTGAAAATACTGTACAGAGGAGTTACAATTACATGGGCAAGATAATGAGTACATTTTTTTATCAAACATTGTAGTCTCCTCCTTTGTTTCCCCTTCCCATCCCTTCCCATCCTCCGTGCGTGAGAAATACTTTTAATAGAAAACACTATCTCTTGATTAAATTGTTCCAATAGTCTCATTATTCCTCAGATAATTCTTAATTATCACATTTCTTCTTAATTTCTAATTTCTTTCAGGTTTTAAAATCAGGATTGCCGACATGGCTCATTAATGCTATTTAATAGTATATGATTATGTAACTAAAACTTTAGTATTTTTATATATTTTATTTTAGTGTTGATGGAAGCAATGTTTCAATACAAAATGAAATACTGAATGCATTAAGATGATAGGAAAGGGGCTGGAAAGGTGGCTCAGTGGTAGAGAGCTTGCCTTGCATGCCAGAGGCCCTGGGTTCGATTCCTCAGCACCACATAAGCAAAAAAAAAAAAAAAGAAGAAGAAGAAGAAGAAGAAAAAAAGTGGCGCTGTGGCTCAAGTGGTAGAGCGCTAGCCTTGAGCTGAATTACTGACGGACAGCACCCAGGCCCAGAGTTCAGGCCCCACGACCAGACCAAAAAAAAATAAAATAAAATGAATAAAAAAAAAGAAATAAAAAAGAAAATATCACTTAAAAAAAGATGATAGGAAAAAATTAACTGACAAAATTGTAAAATAATATCAGCTTAAAATGAACTAGAAAAAAGACAAATATGGAAACTGATTGATTCAAAAAATAATATCAACTACCTAAATAATGAAATATTATGTGTGTGTGTGTGTGTGTGTGTGTGTGTGTGTGTGTATGTGTGTGTGTGTACCAAAGACATTTGAAATAAGCTAACATTAAACTATAACTACTTTCCCTTAGAAAGTCAATTTGTGTAGTGGAGAAGATGTAACTATTAAGGTCTTTTAGGAAGGCAATTTGCAAGTGTTTCTCAGTATGTAAAAAATAAATCTATTCCAAAATAGACAAATTCCATGAGAAATTATTTTTCTTAGTTTCATCAATTAACAATAGTATTTCCTTTAGATTTACATATGATAAGATAGAAGTTAAGGGACCTTTAGTCTATCTGGATTCTACTGGATTTCAAACAAAATCCCACTTTTTAAAAGTAAACTTCTAATATAGGTCTAATACATTCTTAAATCCATTACTTTTTAAAAGATATTTAAAAATCATCATTTGGCTTTTCTTTTTTTAATTTTATTTTATTGTAAAGATGCTGTACAGAGGGGTTACAGTTACATGAGTAATGCAGTGAGTACATTACCAGATGCTTCTCAGTAAATGAGTGGATCAAGAAAATGTGGACCAAGAAAATGGATTTCTGTGCTTCCATCAGAAAGAACAACACCACCCCATTTGTTAGGAAATGGAAAGACTTGAAAAAAATCATATTAAGTGAAGTCACCCAGTCCCAAAGAAATTAAAGTCCCATGGTTTCCCTTATTTGCAGTAAGTAGTAGACATATAAGATAATCTTATCAGATGAGCTGAAAAGCTCAAAAGCTTGTACATATGACCATATATGATGATGTTAAGTTAAATGAACCCCAAGATATGGACACAAGAGGTCTGTCTTTATTAGTATTGTTTTAAATGTGCCATGTGATTTTAAATCCAATACTTTTAATTTAGTATAGTTTTCTTCCCATTTCTTTTGCCCTATTTGGCTATATCTATATGCTTTTACTCAAGAGAATTTGAAAATAACTAATTCTAACCTAAATCCAGTGCCATACAGATGGTGGAATAGCTTGCATTTGAAACACAACTTAATTTATTTAAATATTGAAATGTAAAATAATAGATGACTGGACAATACAAAAAAACCCTGAGAACATAATTAAATGTTCCAGTCAGTGCTTAGCTAGATCATGTCATTTAATCAATTAACGTTTATTATGTATAAAGAAAATGTAAAAATTTATTCTAAGTTTTGTGGAAAATTAATTGAAGTCTTACAAATTTTAAAATCCATCTCACCCATCTATTTTTTATGTTATATTAGATGTTATTGAAAATTGTAAAGGGGTAACATCGATCAAATGCATTGTGGTCATAAATTGGAGTGCTGAATTGAAATGCCTTTGAACAAGTACTTAAGGATAATTAACATATTACCAAAAAGAAAATTCATGAAAGCTCAGATTTATTTAATAGAAACATTTGATGAGAGACAATGTGTTGTTGTTACAGTCTTTACATATGTAGAAAACTAGTTGCATTGTGACTTAACTAAGTTAGGTTGAGTTGAATTTATTCATGGTGCAAAACTTGCAAAAATAGAAATCATTTTTGAATGTCAAACGGTCTTTCATTTCTTCACCTTGAGATTCATGTCTCTCTTCTTTCTCTATTTTTCAAGTCTGCCTGTTCTCTGGGCCCCTTGCAGTGCAGCCAGACATTGAAGCCATCAGTGGGAATATGCCTGCTCTCTTCCTGTTTGATCTTCTTCCCTTGATGTGTCAGCTTCTTTGTGCGCTGCCGCCTTGTCAAGCCATTTTTTATTCTTCAAAACTTTAGACATAGTTTTTAAATAAATGTTGCAGATCTCAGGGCACTTGATGAATTTTTCACAAGTTAATCACACTTAAACAGCATAAACATTGCTGCTTATGTGTTTAACATTTAAAGACAAACATATATTGACTCAACTGCAAACAAATAGATGCAAAGGATAGGTTAGAGAAAACTGCTAAGTGATTCTCTTTGAATCAGTTTAATGAGTAGATTCCAGAAACTAGGTGAAAAATCCATTTAGCATTTGTAAGCATAAAAATAGATTATATATTTGAGTCTTTCAGTCAGAAGAGAATAAAGCAAATTAAGCATATTTTATTTAATAGATTATTACATAAAGATAAAAATTTAAAATTCAATATCCAATAGTTGTGCAGCTTTAACACTTCTTTGGGAAAAATTGTATGTCTTGCATGTATTTAAGTCTCATTAAAAGGAGATACTTTGTCAGGGAAGTAATACAAACCTTTGCACTTATCACAAGGGAAAAAATGACCATTAGTTACATCTTATACAACCTGAGGCATGGAGTAATGTTGAAGAAACGCAGTCTGTTGAGTTTTAGAGCTTAAAGCATTTTCTCAAAGTCTCTATAAGTTATAATAGAAACTAACCAATCAATGAGAAGATATTTATGTTAAAAATATTCTCAAAAGATTATTAAGACTGTTACTGAGGGAAATTAAATACACACAAACTGATTAGTCCAGTCTAGGATTCAAAAGAAAATTATTCAAGGTATACCACAATAATCCATCCTTAACCAAGCCTAGTAAAAGTTAGAAGAAAGAGAATTTAAAGAAAATTTAAGTAATGTACACTTCTATAAGCTATTGTTAAAGTCAACTCAAGTTAATATTTTTTTCTTCCCCTAGTAGTAACAGATAGAAAGGGCAGACATGTATTTTGAACAAAGAAGTATTTTTTTTTCATTTTTACATATAGTCACCATTACATGTTTAAGACCATTATGTCAGAAGATTTAGGATTTTGAAATGTATATCAAAATAGTAACAAAGATAACCAAAGCTCTGAAAATTCACTTAACTTAAAACCATTAGAGATCTGGACTGGCTTTACTGTTTGTTGTAATTATTATTGCAATGAATTCAAGTTCCTTGAGTGTTTTGTTACTCTTGGGTTTTATTAAATACCACTCTTACAACTATTTTGCTGTCTTGTAGTGGTGAGAGAAAATATTCTCTAAATGATATTTAATTTTTTACCTTGTCATTGGCAGTATCTATGGCTTCTATGTGGTATCCTCATAGGTTTGTCCTCTTTTATATAAGTGGAAAAAGCTATGAGAGATGGAATTGGCTTAATTATTAGAGTGGAAGGGTTTTGGAAGAAATTTTTCCCCTGGGAAATGAGCTTTTATATGAAGAATTAAAGTATATTTCAAAATATTTGCTCTTAACTTTATTATGGAAAAACGATGAAGGAAGATTTCTTCAATTTTCTTTGTGAGTATTCAAGGAGGAAAAAAGTGTGTGTGTGTGTGTGTGTGTGTGTGTGTCTGTGTGTACACACAAAAGTGTATAGCCCTTTACAAGACTAACTCCAATTAACTCCTACTTCAGATTCCATTTATAGCAATTTGTCAGTTGCCCTTCAAGTATTTATACCAGTTGATGGGTCGACTAATATCAACTATAACCTTAGGAGATTAATTCTATTGTAACTGCTTTATTTTACTTTCAAGATGATTATGACATAATAACACATGATTTACTATGTTAATATAAAAATTTACTATCATGGAACATTTAGAAAAGATTTGCCTTGCTACTTATTTGTTTACTTCATTTACATATTCCTTGTGTTTATGCCAGGACCTTAATTCCAGATCTCTCTTTCTTTCCTTGGCTTAATGACTCAAGAATGAAATGAAACATGTCTTCAGTCAATATTTTGTTGATTCATGAGAAAAAGAGTCGTGGGGACTTTTCTCGTCAGTCTGGATTTTAGTCTATAGTCTTCAAGATCTCAGTCTCTAAAGTATCTAGGATTATAGGTGTGAGTGAAAATCACCCAGCTAACGTTCACATGTTTAAGAAATATTTATCATTTGAGTTTTGTTGGTGAATAATGTGTTAAAACTCCTTTTATTAGTGAATGCCAGAGAGAAATGAATTTTGGCTTTCATTGCTGTCCTGTATGTAATGAAGAATGAGTACACAGCCATATTTCCCTTTTTATTACATTAGCCTGAGTTCATCTCATAGTTGTTTTCTAACTCCATACAGATAGATAAATAGATACATAGATACATAGATGATAGATAGATTTTTTTCTTCTGAAACTTTGGTATAGTTAGTTTTTGTTAGTGTTGCTGTTATGTATTTTAAATTAATGATTGCAGAAGATATGTTTGTAGATGAATGATTTTATTTCTCTTTAGAGAATAATGAAGGGCACTGACACTTATTAGTCCTAATATAATCAGTTTCAGCTCTCATATTTTATACTACATTTTAGAGAGAATTCTTGAGCAATTACGGTATAGTTTCAAAGTTTTATATTGAAGTAGATGTATAAATATTTCTCTAATGAATGGTTTGTATCATATACCGGTATATGTAAACCCTACATGATATCTTCCACTGTACTTTTCTCAAATGGGCGTTTGTTATGGGAATTGGACTGATTCTAGACGACAAGAAGTCCCATGATAGTCTGTGTTTAGTCTGGAGAATCAGGAAAGTAGGTATGCAATTCAAATTGAGATCAAAAGTTTGAGTAATGAGAGACTGTTGAATCCTGGCCTAAGTGAAATCTTTCATAGTCATAAACACTAATGCCTGGGATGGTGGCTCAGTGGTAGAGTGCTTGTCCTGCATGCCTGAGGCTCTGGGTTTGATTCCTCAACACCACATAAGCAAAAAGAAAAAAGCCGAAAGTGGCACTGTGGCTCAAGTGGTAGAAAGCTAGCCTTGAGCTGAAGAGTTGAGGAGAGTGCCCAGGCCCAGAGTTCAGGCCCCACGACCGGACACCCTCCCCCCCCGCCAAAATAAAATAAACAGTAATGCCTGAGAACAGAGAAAGCAAATATCCCTGCTCTCAAAGACAGAGATATGGCTTCCTCTGCCTTTCTTCAATCTACACTTTCAGCAGGTCACATACACTCCCTTTTGGTAAAAGTGACTTTTTCAGACCACCAAATGAAAAGACAAGTTTTCAGAATCACTCTCACAGACTCATACAGAAAAGTAACTGTTTCATCAGGAAACACTTTAACAATGTTGTCAAATATAATTAACTATGAGAAAATATTTTGAAATATAATGGTGAAAATCACCTTATAAACATGTTAGAAACAATCACAAAAAAAAACCACTTGAGTCCTCATCTTGGGGTTTATTTTGCCTAATATTAACTTATATGATCGTTTCTGCTTGTCTCAGACATATACTAGTTATGGCAAATAAGGGAAACCATGGGACCTATGTTTCTTTGGGCCTGGCTTACTTCACTTCATATAATTGTTTCCAAGTCTTTCCATTTCCTAACAAATGGGTAATGCCATTTTTTCTGATGGAGGCATACAATTCCATTGTGTATATATACCACATTATCTTGATCCATTCATCTACTGAGGGGCATCTGTGTTGGTTCCATATCTTAGCTATGGTAAATAATGTTGCAATAAACATAGTTGTGCTGGTAGCTTTAGTATGATCTTGTTTGTGATCGTTTGGGTAAATGCCCAAACGTGGGAGTGCTGGGTCATAGGGGAGCTCTATGTGGAGTCTTTTTTTTTGGGTGGGGGGGTCTGGTCATGGGGCCTGAACTCTGGACCTGGCACTATCCCTCAGCTCTTCAGCTCAAGGCTTGCATTCTACAACTTGAGCCCCAGCGCCACTTCTGGCTTTTTTCTTTTTGCTTATGGGGTGCTGAGGAATCAAACCCAGGGCCTCATGCATGCAAGGAAAGTGCTCTACAGTGAGCCACCTATCTGGAGTTTTTTGAGGAACCTCCATACTGCTTTCCAAAGTTCTATTTTTTTGGGTTGAGTCCGGTCGTAGGGCCTGAACTCTGGACCTGGGCGCTGTCCCTCAGCTCTTCAGCTCAAGGCTAGCGCTCTACCACTTGAGCCACAGCGCCACTTCCGGCTTTTTTCTTTTTGCTTATGTGGTGCTGAGGAATCGAACCCAGGGCCTCAGGCATACAAGGCAAGCGCTCTACCACTGAGCCAACTTCCCAGCCCCTTTCCAAAGTTCTTGAATAAGTTTACACTCCCACCACCAACGGAGTAAGGTTTCTTTCTGTCCACATTCCCTCCAGCATCTGTTATTATTAGAGTTCTTGATTATAGCCATTCTAACTGGGGTGAGGTGCTATCTCAGTGTTGTTTTGATTTGCATTTCTTTTATGGGTAGGGAGCTTGAGCATTTCTGCATGTGTCTATTGGCCATTCTTCTTTCCTCTTCAGGGAAGTTTCTCTTTAAATCTGTAGCCCACTTATTTATTGGGCAGTTGTTTCTTTGAGGATTTGTTGTTGGGGGATTTAATTTTTGGAGTTCCACATATATTTTAGATATGAGACCCTTGTCTGTTGTATGGCTAGTGAAGATCTTCTCATCATCCATGGGCTTTCTATTGATCTTGCTAACTATGTCCTTTGCCAAGCAGAAGCTCTGCAATTAAGCGACATAGACTGTCTAGTTGGTTAAAAAGCAAGATCCTTCTCTCTGATGCCTTCATGAGTCACACCTGGCCCATAAAACAAACACATTTTGATAGTGATAGGCTGGAACAAAACCTACCAAGCAAATGCCCCCGTAAACAGGTGAGAGTTGCAATCCTAATATCAGATAAAATAGATTTCAAATTCAAATTAGTGAGAAGAGATAAAAAAAGGTCGCTACATATTAATTAAGGGATCTCCCCTTCAGGAGGATATTACAATTCAAAATATATATTTACCAAACAACAGAGTACCCAAATTTATCCAAGAAACAATACTTTTCCTCAGATCTCACATAGATCCAAAGAAATTAATTATTGGGGAATTTAACACACCACTACCCCCACTAGATAGATCAAATTCTTTATTGTGATTAAGTGGTTACATAATTTCCCAAATTTCACAGTATTGTGGGATAGTGATGCCTAGTTAAAATTACAAACACAATCTAACTTTCATAGGCCAAACTGTCTATCGTGGTCTATAACATTTATGTGTTCTATGAGCTTTGACAATACAGTTATTTCTTCCACATTGGGTGATATGTACATTTTTTTTCATTTTGCATAGCATCAGCTGATCCCTCTTTTCCATAGTTCTCTCACTCCCATTGCTGCCATTGTGTTGCTTAGTTCATTTTGATCAATGTCCAGTGCAGCTGATGGGTCCCAGTGTTGTATGTTTTTCCCTGATTCCATCTAGTTCTGTGTCCTTCTGGTTTCCCTCTGGTGTGCACATATATACCATATATGTGATCAGCAGCATGGGATTATTTAGTAGTGATTCAACCAGGTGAGTGGAAGTTATTTGTTTCTTAAGTCTTATTAACTTTGTCATATCAACTTAGGTTTTGGATTTAACATCTACTTATCAGCGAGACCATGTGCCGTTTGTCTCTTTGTTCTTGGCTTACCTCACTCAACATGATTTCTTCTAGTTCCATCCATTTCCTTGCAAATGCCATTATTTTGCCCTTTCTAATGGCTGCATAATATTCCATAGTGTATACATACCATAATTTTTGGATCCATTCATCTGTGGTGGGATATCTGGGTTTTTTCCATATCCTGCCTATTGTGAACAGTGCTGCAATAAAATGGAGGTACATTTGTCCTTGTATACTGGTTCCTGTTGTTCAGGATAGATGCCTATAAGTGGTATGGCTGGGTCATAGGGGAGGTCACTATTTAGTTTTCTGAGGATCCACCAGACTGATTTCTAAAGTGGTTGGATAAGGATACATTCCCATCAGCAGTGTAATAGGGTTCCTCTTTCTCTGCATCCCCTCCAGCATTTGTCATTGGCTGACTTTAGGATGTGGGCCTTTCTGACTGGTGTAAGGTGGAATCTCAGGGTTGTCTTTATTTGCATATCATTTACAATCAGGGATGGTGAACATTTCCTCATGTTTTTCTTTAAGAAACTAATCCCCCCAAACCTAACAAACCAATTATTAAATAGGCAAGGGAACTAAAGAGAAACTTCTCAGAAGAAGAGACAAAAATGGCAAAGAAACACATGACGAAATGTTCAACATCCCTGTTTGTAAAGGAAATATAAAATTATTTTTTGCAATACTGGAATTTGAACATAGGGTACTCAATAGGCTTACATGCTGAGCTGCTACTGCCACTTGAGCCATGCATCTATTTCTGCATTTTGCTTGTAGATTTGGCAAGTGAGTCCATGAAGTTTTCTATTTGAGCTGGCCTCAATCTTCAATCCTCTGGAACTCATGCTGATGTATAACTACAAATTCAGAGGTGAGATTCAGGCACATGGCTAATGGTTCATGAAGTTTTCATGGCATGATTTTTATGCATAAAATTGTTGGTATGCATTCATGATTTTAAATCAATTCTATAAGTAACAATAAAATTATCATAAAAGAAACATCTCTTTATGAAACTTAATGAAAAATGACTGCATTTTCATTTAATGTATCTTCTTTGGATGGGTCAATTTCTATGTTTGTACACATTGTGGTGAAAGAGATCTAATGCAATTTATAATTTCATTGTGTAATACACTTAGAACTATGCACTTATAGTCAATGCTGATTTGCCAATGACTTTTCCTAGCTCACCATATCATCCTGAATCATAGGAGAAAATAAAGTATGGAAATATCAGAAACCTCAGATCTATGCATTTCTTATGTCATACATACTTCAGAAAATTAGAAGTTAAACACAATGCTGAATAGAACAATATAATAGATATTTGTCAAAAATTAAGTAATCATATCAGATTATAATTCAAATATGCTTACATTTGTGGTAGATCCAAATTTTATATCTCAAAAAGAATCAGGAACTTCCTTTCACTAAACCATAAAAGATACCTCTCAGTTATTTCTTGTATCTACCACTTTTGATTGATACATATGTAGAAAAGGGAGAGGAAATTGCTACATTAAAACTTATTGATAACTTTGGAGCTTGATTGAAGGATCAAGAATAATAAGCAAAGATTCCTGAGTACCCAGTGGCCGTTAAAAATATTCTGGCTGCTACAAGTATCAATTTCATACCAGAAATCTAACTGCTTAAAGAAAATGATGAATATTTGAAAGCTCATTCTATATGCCTGGCCTCAAGAGTGATAATTTCAGATCAGTGCTATAGTGATTTGAAGACTGAAGATTCAGAAAGTTGTCATTCTAGATATCAGGTTTTTAAAAATTTCATTTATAACAATTTTTACATCAAAAATCACTTAAGACTGTTGACTCCAATAATATACTGCCTTATCTTAGAAAAAATATGGGATGAAAAGTCATAGTAAACCTGCAGGATTCATAGAGGAAACATATACTTCAACTGCTGACAAATATATTTCCACACTGCATCATATAGTGTACTTTAAAAAGAATGATTTGTATTAATTTTTGGTATATAATCAATGAATGGTTGTTAATTATTGGAGATAATTACATTAACTATTTTTAGAGTGGTAAGACTTTTTCCCTATTTCATTATTTTTATAAAAGTGATGTATAAAGGGATTACAGTTACATAAGTCAGCTAACCTGTACAGTTCTTTCTGGGCAACATCATCGTTCCATGCTCTCTCTCAGTTTTTCCCTCCTGTCTACACTCGCAAGTTGTATAGTTCATTCTCAAGATAGTGTCTCACGAGTAGCATTGCTGCATCTGTTCATCATTTATCCCTCCATTTTTGTACATCCCTTCACCTCCCCCCAAAGACATAAATGAGCAAAAAAAACAAAAAAGATCAAACAAAAACCACTAAAGACAACAGAAAACAACATTATTAGAAAACCAATATGATAGAAAAAGAGGGCACATGGTAGAGTTTTTCCAAAAGGCCACACTTTAGACAATGTGTCATGTTGTCTTTCACCCTATATTAAATATGACTGTAAATATGACAACAATTTTTCGATTATTCCAGATGTCTGGTATTAAAGAGATGTTTACCACAACTGGTTGGAATTCTAGCAAGAATTATAGCTAAATTTGTTGTTGATTTATCTACATTTAGTTAAGTACATTGATTTTTTATGTTGAACACTTAGTCAATATATAAATTATATTTCATCAGAATTGGTACATCTGTGGATATAATCTTTGTTTCTGAGAATTATAAAATACTATGCATATATATATTTTAAGCATTTGGAGAAATCATACAGAACTACTTTACAATGTATTTTGTGTGTGTGTGTGTGTGTGTGTGTGAGTGAGTGTGTGTGTGTATGTGTGTGTGAGTGCTGGCATCGATTCTAGTGCCTTTCTTGTGACAGTACCTAAGATGGAATATGATATTATTTTGGACTATGAAGTATTAATAATTTATTAAGATGTCATAGCTTGGCAGAATTCTTGTAATGATTTTACCATCAATGATGACCTAGCAAAATGCTGACTGACTCAGAAATAAAATAACAACCTAACTTTCAAAAAGTCACAAAAATAGACAGTCAAAGGGAGGATTTAGCTCGTAGAACTTCTCATCAAGTATCACGTAATGTACAGAGAGACTGAGACAAGGCCTGCAGAAATCTTATCATCTCTTTATTAACATGCCTGTAGTTTGAGGATAAAAATTAAGATGGAAAGATATTGAGACAAGAATATGAAATATGTGCTCTCTCTGTATAACAGATGCTGGAGGGGATGTGGACAGAAGGGAACCCTACTGCATTGTTGGTGGGAGTGTAAACTTGTTCAACCACTTTGGAAAGTAGTATGGAGGTTCCTCAAAAGACTCCACAAATAGCTACACTATGAACCAGCACTCCCACTTTTGGTCATTTACCCAAATGATCACAAACAAGGCCATACTAAAGCTACCAGCACAACTGTGTTTATTGCAGCATTATTTACCATAGCTAATATATGGAACCAACCCAGATGCTTCTCAGTAGATGAGTGGATCAAGAAAATGTGGTATATATACACAATGGAATTCTATGCCTCCATCAGAAAGAATGGCATTCCCGATTTGTTGGGAAATGGAAAGACTTGGAAACAATTATATGAAGTGAAGTAAGCCAGGCCCAAAGAAACATAGGTCCCATGGTTTCCCTTATTTACAATAGCTAGCATATGTCTGAGATAAGGAGAAACGGTCAGATAAGTTGATGTTAGGTGAAATGAACCCAAGATAAGTATGCGAATGATTTTTCTTTCCTGCAATTGTTTCTGACATATTTATAAATGATTTCTTTTTGGCTTTGTTTGCCCCTCCCCAACGGTATAACCCCTGTTTTCACTGTATTTGATGTTGGTATAATTTGTGGAGGGGAAGGGAAACAACAAATTGTTTAAATAGGGATACAGGTGGACTCATTGCAACAATGAGATGTACAAGACTTTATGTCAAAAATGAAATTTACAACTTTGGCACGGGGATGGAGGTTGAGCGTGGAGGTGGGAAGGGATGGAAAGGGGAAACAAATGAGGAGGCAACAATGTTTGATAACAAATGTACTCATTACCTTGCTCATGTAATTATAACCCCTCTGTATGGTATTTTCACAATAAAAATATTTTAAGAAAAGAATATGAATATGTTCTACCATAACAGACAGAGTATTAGCATTGGAATTAAATGGCCTGTAGAGGTTCCAAATCAAAATGAGAAAGCTTTATAGAAAGATTCTGCCTAGTTGTGTCTTATTTCCGTACTGCAGCCATTTCTTCAAGGTTGTAGATCGATTATGTGACTTAAGCAGCACAGGCAACTTAAAGATTGCCTATCATCGATCATTGTTAAGTTTTCTTATCATAAATATTGTTGGTAAAGACTATGAGAGAGTCACTACAGAAAAACTGACACATGGCAATTTTAGAGAGATGTGAGTTATGCTAGAAGAAATTCTGGGGGAAATTTTACTATCAGGAGACATCAAAATATGTATTCAAGGATTATAATAAAAAATACAGAAGAGGGGCATCAGTATTTTAATGAATATGCAAAAATGGTAAAACTAGTTGTCAACATTCAGGAGACTGAAATTAGACTGATATACCTTATCTAATAGAAAAACAACTCCAAACAAAAAAAAGAATAGAAAGCATTAACCTGAAAACAATGTGGGGAAAATATGTTTGGTAAAAACACTGAAACATTTAGGCTTAGCCAATTATATTCTTAGTAGGACTACAATAGTCCACCAAGTAAAAATGAGATTGAATTTATGGGATTCCATCAATGTTTTGAAAGTTTCTACCCATCAAAAGAAACAATTGCCAGAATTAATAAATAACTTACAGAATGAGAGCAAATCTTTTTAAACTTTAAATGGATAAGAATACTGTAATGAATATACAAGCAGGTCTAAAATTAAACTACAAAGGAACAAATAATCTTATTAAAATTAGCATGTAATTTGAACAAATTTGTTTATTGTTTTTAGAATAACAAATAAATTCGTAATAAGTATATGAAAAAATTTTCAATGCCTTTAGATCTAAAGGGAATTCAAAGGAAAGATAATCTAATATTCTGTTTCAATTAGAATATTCTGCAATCAGAATGGCAATCATCAAGAATCCAAACAACAAACATTGATGAAACTGTAAACTCCTACAACCACTATGGAAACAAGAATTGAGTGCCTGATAATACTAAAATAGTATATGATTCCTTCTTTTTGAGCATGCGTTTAAGGAAAATAAATCAATGTATTTTGCATCTCTGTTTCCAGCAACTGACTAATAAGGGAAACATACTATGGATGGATAGCTAGCTAGCTAGCAAGCTAGCAAGCTAGATAGATCGTATAAATACTACATAGATATACTATATGTGTCTCTATATATATATGTATCATGTAATATTACTGAGTCTTAAAGGGAAAATTTGTAATAGTACTCAGCCATAAAGGAAAAAAAATGAAATTATGCCATTTGCAGGAGATGGAGGACATCTTGCTGAGTGAAATGAGCTAAGCCCATAAAACCAGTTATTTACATGTTCTTGCTTTTTGTGGATTGCAGACATAAAAGATGATGATGTTAATAACCTTAGTAGTAGTGACAGGATATGAATGTGAAAGGGGAACTATCTAGGAAATAATCAGCAAGAAGAGGATTGGTTTAAATAGGTGTACCAGGGGGGAAAGAGGATTGAAGGACCTTACATTATCTATCTATCTCTCTATCTCTCTATCTCTCTATCTATCTATCTATCTATCTCTATGTATCATATATCTCTCTATCGACATTAATATCATGAAACCAAATACTATTTGAAATGGGGAAAGATCACAGCAGGAATATGGTTCTTGTAGATTGGATGAATTTGTTCATAATAAACTCTGTGAATGTGTAAACTCACAACTAAATATCTCATATTAATAAAATATTTTAAATAAAAAATAAAAGGCAAAACTGGGTGCCGGTGGCTCACCTGTAAGCCTAGCTACTCAGGAAGCTGAGATCTGAGGATTGCGGTTTAAAGCCAGCCCAGGCAGGAAAGTTCGTGAGCCTCTTATCACCAATAAACCACTAGAAAATCAGAAGTGGTCCTGTGGCTCAAGCAGTAGAGCACTCGCCTTGAGCTGAAGAGCACAGGGATGGTGCCTAAGCCCAGAGTTCAGGCCCCACGACCGACAAAAAATAAATAGATAAATAAAATAAAAGGCCAAATCTTGTAGTTAAACATGTATTGTTAACTGCTTGTACCTTGCTTCTAATGTCTAAAGGCAAAGCTACATTAAACCTTCAAATCTGGTATAAAGAATATGTTGTAAATGAACTTTACAGCTTTGGAATGGGGGAGGGAGAAGTTGGAGAGTTGGAGAAGGAAGGGATGGTAGGATATAAACAAAGGAGGGGGCAACAATGGTTGATAGGAAATGGACTCATTACCTTACTCATGTGACTGTAACCCCTTTGTACAGTATCTTTACAATAAAAATATATCAAAACAAAAGAATAAGGGACATGTGGCCTGACACTGGTGGCTCATGCCTGTAATCATAGCTACTCAGGAGGTTGAGATCTGAGGATTGCCATTCTGTGAAACTCTTATCTCCAATAAACCACCAAAAAACTGGATATGGCGCTGTGGCTCAAGTGGTAGAGCACTAACCTTAAGTTGAGGAGCTGAAGGACAGCACTCAAACCCAGAATTCAAGCCCCATGATCGGAAAAATATGAGAGAGAATAGGGGAAGGAGACATGTAATGACAGTCATAACAGTAGGAATAAAAGGTTCTTTTTTATTCAAGTCAAGTTTTCCAATCTGAGATTTTCAATAACGTACAAACAACTAATCTGCACAAATTGACATTTCTATTTAATAATGATAGCAAATACAGTGAAATGTATCTAAAGGTCTACAAATGAAGCATGAAAAGGGATTCATGCTTATGGTTTCAATAACCCATAGGTGTAGATGGAATCACTGGAGAGTGTGTTAAAAATAAAATGATTTTTTTATCCCTACAATTTACTTAATATTTGTCTCAGTTTAAGGAATTAACAGAAATCACATAGACTCTAAGGTAGGAAGTAAATATAACTCACATTTACTGAATGGTAATGTTCAGTCTCTGACTCTCAATTTCTCACCCATATAAACTTACTTTGAAGGTTCTCTGAGTCACTATCTACAAACTCCTTCACTTGATGGTTAACAAATCTGTTTTCCTTTCCAATTCAAAGGAATATTGTCACTCAGTTCATAGCATAACATTCACACAAGAGAATGAGAAGAGTGCTCAGCAAATTGAATCACGTTGTATTTTTGGATAGCACTAAGTACTTGACATTTATGTCTCAATATTTCATATGGTGGCTTACTTTTTGAAAGCCAAGCAAAATTCTGCTTCTTCAAATAAAAAGGTAGTTTCCTTTGACTTCCGTTTCTGTCACAGAACTACAAAACTCAAGAATTTTCTATATTTGTTACCCTCATTTAAATAATACTTGGTGTTTCCTATGGGCAGCTTTAGGACAGGGCTGGTGATCAGAAATAAGCAATGGTTAAAGGACAGAAACATTTTTTTAATTACCAAGGTGATGTACAGAGGGGTTACAATTACATAAATGAGGTAATCAATACATTTCTTGTTAAACTTGTTACTCCTACCCTCATTTTTCTCCTAATGTCTCTCCCTTCCATCCCACACACAAGTTGTAGGGATCATTTCCAACAAATTGTCTTGTGTATGTTGCATTGGTTCCCCTTATCCTTTCTCTCATCATTCTGTTTTCCTCTTCCCTTCCTAAATTCAAATAAACATATATATAATACCAGGGTACCAAAATCAAACATAGTGACAACAGGGGATAAACCATAGGGGGAGGAACAAAAGAAACAAGAAATCATATAGTACATTAAAACAAAACAACAATAAAGATATACCACTTGTGTCCACATCTTGTAGTTCATTTTGCTTAGCATCATCTTATATGGCCACATTTATGTAGCTATTGAGCTATTCTGCTCATCTGCTAAGAATATCCTAGACATATACTAACTATTGCAAATAAAGAAAGGATAAGACCTATGTTTCATCTTTTTTATTGTGAAACTACCATACAGAGGAGTTACAATTACATGGGCAAGATAATGAGTTCATTTCTTATCAAGCATTGTTGCCTCCTCCTTTGTTTCCCCGTCTAATCACTTCCGTTCTCATCTCCACCCCCCTCCCCCACCTCCCACTCCCCACTTCCCACCCCCCCAACGTTGTAAAGTTTGTTTTTCAATATAATGACTTGTACATCTCGTTGCTGCAATGAGTCCAACTGTATCCCTATTTAAACAATTTGTTTTTTCCTTCCCCTCCATAAATTAAACCAACATAAAACACAGTGAAAGCAGGGGTTATACCGTGGGGGAGGGACATACAAAGCAACAAAGAAATAATCTTATAAATATGTTAGAAACACTCCAATGAAAGAAAAAACATTTGAATACTTACCTTGGGGTACATTTTGCCTAACATCATCTTATCTGACGTTTTCTCCTTGTCTCAGACATGTACTAGTTATTGTAAATAAGGGAAACCATGGGACCTATGTTTCTTTGGGCTTGGCTTTACTTCACTTCATATAATTGTTTCCAAGTCTGCATTTTTTAACAAATGGGGCAATGTCATTCTTTGTGATGGACGCATAAAATTCCATTGTGTATATACCACATTTTTTTGATCCATTCATCTACTGAGAAGCATCTGGGTTGGCTCCATATCTTAACTCTGGTAAATAATGCTGCAATAAACATAGTTGTGCTGGTAGCTTCAGTATGGTCTTGTTTGTGATCATTTGGTTAAATGCCCAAAAGTTGGATTGCTGGGTCAAAGGGGACCTCTATGTGGAGCATTTTGAGGAACCTACATAGTGCTTTCCAAAGTGGTTGAACAAGTTTACACTCCCACCAACAATGCATTAAGGTTCCCTTCTGTCCACATTCCCTCCATCATCTGTTTTTATTAGAGTTTTTGATTATAGCCATTCTAACTGGGATGAGGTGATATCTCAATGTTGTTTTGATTTGCATTTCTTTTATGGCTAGAGAGTTTGAGCATTTCTTCATATGTCTATTGGCCATCCTTCTTTCCTCTTCAGAGAAGTTTCTCTTTAAGTCTGTAGCCCACTTATTTATTGGGCAGTTGTTTCTTTGAGGATTTGTTGTTGGGGGATTTAATTTTCTGAGTTCCAAGTATATTTTAGATATAAGACCCTTGTCCGTTGTATGGCTAGTGAAGATCTTCTCATAATCCATGGGCTTTCTATTGATCTTGCTAGCTATGTCCTTTGCCATGAAGAAGTTCTGCAGCTCCATGCAATCCCATTTGTCCAACCTTTCTTTGATTTGTTGTGTTTCCAGGTCTCTATTCAGAAAATTTCGGCCTGTGCCAAGGAGAACTAGTGTTTCTCCTATTCCATCCTGTAATGTTTTCAGAGTGTCTGCTTTGATTCTGAGGTCTTTGATCCATTTGCAATTGATTCTGGTGCAGGGTGATATATAAGGATCTATCTTTAGTTTTCTACAAGTAGTTAAGCAAGTTAGCACCGTTTACTGAAGAGGCTGTCTTTATCATTTTATTTTTTTTAGCTCACTTAACAAAGATTAGATGGCTATAGGTCTTTGGGTTCATTTCTGGGTTTTCAATTCTATTCCATTGTTCCTGAGGTCTGTTCTTGTGCCAGTACCAAGCTGTTTTGATTACTATGGCTTTGTAGTAGAGTTTGAAATTTGGTATTGATATTCCTCCAGCACCGTTCTTTCTTTTAAGGATTACTTTTGTTACTCGCGGTCCTTTTTTGTTCCATATGAATTTTTGGATTGCTTCTTCTATTTCCTTGAAGAATGAGGTTGGAATATTGATAGGTATCACATTGAATTTGTAAATAGCCTTGGGAAATTTTGCCATTTTCACGATGTTGATCCTTTCAATCCAGGAGCATGGGAGTTTTTGCCACTATCTAAGTTCTGTTTTGATTTCCTTTTTCAGATTTTTAAAGTTTTCATCATAAAGGTCCTTCACTTCTTTGGTTAAGTTAATTCCTAGGTATTTTATTTTTTGTGGGACTATTACGAATGGAGTTGCTTTTCTAATTTCAGCCACGTTTTTCTCATGATTGACATACAGAAAAGCCAATATTTGGAAAATATAGTGTCAATTCTATGTTTGAAAAGAAAGTTGTAAACACTTAAAAAAAGAACAGTGTTTCAATTAAATCAATATTATGTTGTCGTGGCCTATATGCTGACTGTATTTTGCTTTGTCTTCCCTCCAAACTCAAATATGAATACTTCTCTTTGTGTTCGTAGAGGCTCGATAAGAAGTCCTATGAATATATCTAAAGCAAATATAACTCTATGCATCCATCAGAAAGAAAAACATTGATAGGAAATGGAAAGACTTGAAAAAAATTATATGAAGTGAAGTAAGCTTGGCTCAAAGAAACATAGTTCTCATGGTTTCCCTTATTTGCAATTACTAGTATATGTCTCAGACAAGTAGAAACGGTCAGATAAGTTGATGTTAGGCGAAATAAACCCAAAATAATGATTCAAATGTGTTTTTCTTTCTTGCGATTGTTTCTAATGTATTTATAATACGGTTTCTTTGTTGCTTTGTATGTCCCTCCCCCACGGTATAACCCCTGTTTTCACTGTATTTGATGTTGGTATAATTTGTGGAGGGGTAAAGAAAAAACAAATAGTTTAAATAGAGATACAGGTACACCCATTGCAACAATGAGATGTACAAGATGTTATGTCAAAAAACGAACTTTACAACTTTGGCTGGGAGCAAGTGGGGGGGAGAGAGGTAGAGGGGAGAGGGAAGGAGGGGCGATGGGAAGGGATAGAAAGGGGAAACAAAGGAGGAGGCAACAATGCTTGATAAGAAATCTACTCATTACCTTGCCCATGTAATTGTAACCCCTCTGTACAGTATTTTCACAATAAAAATGAAAAAAATACATCTTGCTAGTATGTATTCTTTTAAAGATCTTATACATATCTTCCCTGTATCATTTGTAGCTTCAGACATTACTTAAGGGCACAGAAAAGGCATAGTACTTTACATTAGTAGATCCAGTAGATCCTGAGAAAGTAGGATTTTGAAAGAACCTATAACAACTCACAGCCATATTTTCATGAATACTTTCATGTAGCTAGAACTAGTTTACTAAAATATTCACTTCGAAAATACGTACTAAAATATTCACGAACTCAGCTTTTCTGTTTTATTTCTTGGTATTTCATTTACGTATGTTTTTTCTCCATTTTTCTCCATTTATATGGCTTCCCAATCCTTCTTATTCTTCTCTAAAAGATTCTTTAATTTATACATTTGTTCTAGTTTTTCTACACTCAGTCTGAGCTCTTTACCCTGAGATCTTCACATAACTGACTTTGCCTCAGATAATTGCTTTCTTTAAGTCAAGTGCTTCTCAATTTACTGTATGCCCTAGGTCCCTTTAATACCATTTTGTTCTGCTTTATATATCTTATGACATTTGCAATGAAGTCTATCTGCTTATTTCATTTTTCTTTCCATTTATTGAAGCACTGGGTTTAGGAGATTTGGGGGCACATCTCTTGTTCATTTCTGTAGATGCATCAGATAAGACTCCTCCAGAGATAGACCAAGAATTCCTGCTTATTGATAATGGTCTTTCTGTCTATATCAAAGGCACAATTTTTATGTATCTTCCAAGATTTTGTGCATTATAACTTAGAGTCCTAGAGACTTCTTAAATTTTTTCACACTTAATAACCAAAAAATGTGAAACCATAGATATTAGCAAAATTTCTTTAACACAATGTTTCTGCATCCACTTTCTGGCCATGTATGTTAAGTCAGTTCTAGCCTGAAAGGAACACTGCCTTTGTGTTTCTTATAATTTTAAATCATATACCTGACTTTTTTAATTTTATCAAATGCTACAAACTTGACAAGACATCATATTACTTCATTTGATGGATGATTCTTCAACTCCTTACAGTTGTTCACTTTTGGAACACCGATGGAATTTATCATTTATCATAGACAGCTGCTTATTCTGAGGATATCTGTTTCTCTTCACAAAGTCTGCCCTGGAATTATAACTTCATTCAATTCTCAAACTCATATACTTCTGAAATTTTATTTTGTTTCCATTATCTGGATTTTTCTATTTCTCTCCTCGTGATGATGTCAATGTTCATCTTTCAGTCATAATTAAATAAATACTGTATTATAGTTATGAAAAATTCCTCTACCTAAGTATATGCTACACATTTTGACATCATATGATCTACTAGTAATTGTATTATATATATATATATATATATATATATATATATATATATATATATATATATGCACAGACACACCTTTTTCTGTTGGGAGTACAATAGAATTGTGTGGATAATTATTAGTCATCTTCACTTACTCACACAAACTCCCACAGACTGAATGAACTACAACACAAATTCATATCCTCAGATAAACCCTGAACATTCAAAATGAAACCTATCAGCAGGGTTAGTTTCTTCTGGACACGATTCAAGAGGATCCAGTTGATCCTGCTCAACTCATTTCTGGTGGTATTCTGATAATCTATTGCATTCTTTGCTTTGTAAAGACAACACCGTGACATCTGCCTTTCTCCTTAAGTATATACTTTTGCCCAAATATTATTTATATTAAGACATTAGGCCCACTGGATTAGGGGTATTCCATACTTAGGAATGACTTCTTCTTAACTGAATTAGCAGGAGGAGGCAAAAATGCTTGATAAGAAATATACTCATTACCTTGCTCATGTAATTGTAAATCCTCTGTATAATATTTTCACAATAAAAAATTATTAATTATAAAAAATAAAATAAATCTCAATCATGGGCATTGGCAATTTAGGAATTCCACATAAAAATATATGAAACAAGTTAACTAATTCCAGTGGTATTACAGAAGATAGTAATGCAAAAAACTACGTTTATTTTTTCATAAAACTACTTAAAATAGTTTAAGTGACAACAAAGCAGTCTTAAACTAGGTATTCTTAGCATAATGTTTTATTCCAGTATGTACCAGTCTATTACTGAAGAAAATGTATTTAGCTCCCCTGATTTATTTGTTTCATAAAAAAGAGTAGGTACGATTTTTCTTAATTTTTATTTTAGTTTTTATTTTACTAAGCATATAGTTTCTGCAGTATTCTAAGTTCTTTCCCTTTAGAATACTCTAAGGGCTTGTCTTTAATTGAAATACTTTATGGTCAATGGCTTCATAGACTTCCAGTGATTTCCACTATCTACTAGGTTCTTCTTTATGTCCTTTTTGGTGCTAGTACTACGGTTTGAAATAAAAGATTTGTACTATTGTTTGGCTTTTTCCACTCAAGGCTGGTGCCTTACCAAGCATCCAAATTTCCACATCCAGCTATTTGCTAGTTATTGAAGATACGAATTATGAAAATTTGAGGATTTGTCTGCTGGAGCTGGTTTTTACCCTCATCCTTGGTTCTCATCCTCCTTAGTAGTCAAAATTATAGATGAGAGACACCATGACCTGGCAGCTACTTTTTTTTCCTGTCGTGGGAATTGAACTCTGGGCCTGGGCACTGTCCCTCATCTCTTCAGCTCAAAGGGAGAAATCTATTATTTGAGCCACAGGGCCACTTCGGGTTTTGTGTGGTTAATTGGAGATAAGAGTTTCACAGGTATTCCTGCCAAGGCTGGCTTTGAACCGTGATCCTTAGATCTCAGCTTGCTAAGTAGCAAAGGTTATAGGTATGAGCCACACGCACCTGACTAGATTTAAACTTTTATATTAAGTTATACAGTTTAAAAAATCCTAGTAGCAAATCCTAGAACATACCTCTTTGATATTTTGAATAATTTTACCTATTTTGTCCTTTATGGTACATCTGAGTTTCTTAATAAAACCTCTTCTTTCATTCAGATGATTTTGTTGATGACTGAACAATAGGGGCCAGGATATTGAAATCATGCAGCTGTTGATTCACGTAGTCTAGCATACAGTTCTTTTAGTCTAATTTTTATCTATCTCAACTTCCATTCACAAACTCAGTTTTGAAAATTCACATTTTTTCATTGAATTAGCAGTGAAAATTGTAACTTTGGAACCTGGACATTTTTTGAAACATCTTTCACAGCTCTGCCAGCCAAATAACTATCTTTGTAACCATGATATTTCTGACCTGTGAAAGCTGCCATCAAATTCTGATGTTTGAATAGGCAGTTATACAGCTTAATCTCTGATAAATTTTCTATGTCAGAGGTCAGCGTGCCATATCTTATTTTTTATGAAAGGTTCTCTTTTCTTTTAAAAACTTTTACGCTATGATTTAAACTGAGTGAAATTCTATAGCCTATTTTATTAACTTCAGAGCTCTTACAGATTGTAGGGACAAGGCCAGAAAATGTAGACAATTAATTACCACTCTCTCCAACTGGAGATTTTGTTTCATTTGCAAAACCTAGAATATACTATCATTTCTCCCCATCATTTACCTTCTTTCTCATGTATATCATTTGTACACTGAAATGACCCCTATGTTGTCACACTCTGTTGCTTACAAGTAAAAATAGATGCCTGAAATATTAGGTTGTCAGTTGAACATAAGGGTGAAATTAATAATTATAAAAAAGACCGTCTTATTTTGTAATGAGGCCTAATTAATGAGAATACTTTCAAAGCATGTGTGTTTTTTATAATTACCTCTGAATATTAGGAAATTATGAGATGCTACAGCTGGAAAGCATGCAGAATGTACATATGCAGGAGTTGGAAAAACAGATATATTGTCTAGATGAATAGAAAATAACACGAAAAACACAAAATCAGAATATAGATAACTCACCCAGAAATACTTTTCAAAACAACATTAAAGCCATCAGGGTAGCATTAGAGTTAGAATCTATAAAGATTAATGGTGATATTTTCTGCAAATTTGCATAGTAGTTAAATATCAAATATTTATATTTAATAAATATCTTTTTCATACATACAAAAGGCCAATAGTTATACAACAAAAGACTCAATATCACTGTTACAGCAATGTAAATAAATATACACATCAATTTCGCCTCCCAACTGTTAGAGAGAGTATAATTAATCACACAGATGACAAGTGTTGGTAAAGGTATAACAGAATGGAGGTTGTTTACACTCTTCATGTGAATATAAATTGGTACCACCACGTGAAAACATTATGGAGACGTCAAGAAATTATTCATAATTCTAATATGCAGCAGTTTTGTCTATGGGTACATTGCCAAGACAATGAAGTCAACATTTTGAAGAGCCAAGTGCACCTTCACTTCCATTTTTATACTATTTTTTGAAACCAAGAAATGGAAATAGACTGTCCTGATTGATTGCTGAACCAATAAAAATATATTACATATATGTATACATATGTACATGTGTGTATAAACACATATGTATATTATATGCATATCACTGGAATGTTATTCAGAAAAAATGAGAGAAATTCTATGATATTACAGTATTTGAGAGCTAACAAATTTGTTCTCCCAATAACAGAGATAATTGTGCTTATCATGGTTGAGTGGATGGCAAGGTGTTTCTCAAAGTAAACTTCAAATCATAGGATGAATGAGTTTTGGGAATCTGTGTACAGAAGTACTAAAGCTATAGATTCTATTTGAATACATTTGTCTTTAAGAATACTAGAAAAATTACTTTCCTTCTTTATTAAAAGTGTAATATAGTTGATACTTGCTTCCCTTGTTCTTTGACTGATCTTATGACTTTTATCTGGGAGCTTGACAATGGATATGATTTTAAATGATACCATCAATTATTCTTCATAATAATAATTTTATTGTATCGATATACCAAGTAAACGAATTTTGCCATATCTAATTCAGAAAATCATGTACTTTCTCTAAAATAAGTTGTAAAAGTCATAATGAGAGGTTAAATTTGTTTCAATATACATTGTAAAATATCAGGAAAGAGAGTAGAAACATATAACTGTAACACTGAATCCTAAATATTTTGGATAAAGTAGAAAGATATTAGTTTAATTTACCTCTCTCTATAGATCCCTCATTTTCAAAACCAGAGATTTTCAGAAATAATGGATGTGTTTGCTGACTTTTAATGTAGTTGCAAGCTAAAATCAGAACCAAAATCACTCAATATTAACTCCTCTGTCCAAAAATACCATTAAAATGTTTAGCTTACAAAAATAATTTAAGGAGGAAGTGGCGCTGTAGCTCACGTTGTAGAGCGCTCGCCTTGAGCTGAAGAGCTAAGGGACAACGCCCAGGCCCCAGAGTTCAAGCTCCAAGACCGACAAAAAAAAATAATTTAAGGAAACATAAGTCACCAAGCATGTTTCCTATGTTTTCACAATTGCCTCAATATGAAGAATACAAATTTTACTAGAGGAAACAATCATGCACAATTGTGACACCTTCTTAAAGGAAAATACATCTTTATGAATCAATGCAAAACTCATTTATTGAATACCTGCTAGATGTCACAATGTGCTCTACTAAAGAATCATAAGAGAATTGTAAGTTCTTTCAGAGAAATCTGTTTTTTGTTGCTGTTGCTGTTTATTTTCCTTTGATTTTTTATGTCAGTCCTGGGTCTTGAACTCAACGTCTTGGCTTTGGGCCTGAACGATTTTTGTTCAAAGCTATCACACTACCAGTTAAACCACAGCTTCGCTTCCAGGTTTTGTATTTGGGTTTTGGGGTTTTTTTGAGCAATTAGTTGGAGATAATAGGCCCAAGAACTTTTTTCCCCAGTCTGGCTTCAAACCCTGATCCTATTTTGTATACTTCATCATCTCAAGAGAAAAGTGGAATCTGTTGCTCTATTATTAAAACCACTTTTAATATCTTTAGCATATCCCATAACTTTTCAGTATTCGGACATTTATTTACTCATTAGATGTTTTAAATTATGCTTTTTGCTTCAAAGCCTAAGGACACAAGATGGATAAACCTTTCATTAAATATTAAAATAAGAAGGAACAATCAAATAAGAAATATAATAACCAAACAAAAGAGCTCCCAGCATCAAACCACAGACCTCATTTATTGAAACAGACTCCTTATTTAGAAGAAAAGAATTGAGTGTGGCTTTTTTGTATTATGTGTTATTAAGGCCTAAATTGAGTAAAATAAAATTTGAATTTTGCACAAGGACCCTTATGTTTAATAATATAAAAAGTTGATCAGCTGGCCCCTCCTTGGTTAATTCTTTGTCCAACTTGTTAAATAACTCAGGCACTTTATTAACAAGGATGGTTTATAGTTAGAAAAATTTATACAGTTCACCCTGAATTTATATGATGGAAATTTATGAAAACCATAAACACCTTGAAACAGTGTTGTATATCCATAGTTCATAACTTGTATTAAAGCCATTACTTCATCAATATACCAAAAGGAACATGTCTATACTCTTAAAAATATAAGAGCAAAAAACCCCAGTATTTTAATAGCATGATTTACTGAAAAGCCATTCAAGCTAGGACAGACAATGGTGATGTGAAAAATAATAACAGCTGGCTGCCAGTAACTAATGCCTGCACTCTTCATTTTCCCCGGGGCTGAGATCTGAGGATCAGGGTTTGAAGCCAGACTAGGGAGGAAAGTTTTTGGACCACTAATATCCAACTAATTACTCAAAAAAAACCCAAAAAACAAATACAAAACCTGGAAGCGAAGCTGTGGTTTAACTGATAGCATGATAGCGTTGAACAAAAATCGTTCAGGGCCAAAGCCAAGACCTTGAGTTCAAGACCCAGGACTGACATAAAAAATCAAAGGAAAATAAACAGCAACAACAACAAAAAAACAGATTTCTCTGAAAGAACTTACAATTCTCTTAAGATTCTTTAATAGAGCACAATGTGACATCCAGCAGATATTCAATAAATGAGTTTTGCATTGATTCATAAAGATGTATTTTCCTTTAAGAAGGTGTCATAATTGTGCATGATTGTTTCCTCTAGTAAAATTTGTATTCTTCATATTGAGGCATTTGTGGAAACATAGGAAACACGCTTGGTGACTTATGTTTCCTTAAATTATTTTTGTAAGCTAAATATTTTAATGGTATTTTTGAACAGAGGAGTTAATATTGAGTGATTTGGGATCTGATTTTAGCTTGTAAGCACATTAAAAGTCAGAAAACACATCCATTATTTCTGAAAAGCTCTGGTTTTGAAAATGAGGAATCTGAAGGACAAGGACAAGATGGCGGAGGAGAAGCTGGAAGCTGAACAAGCTCTCGCATAGAAAGCAGTTTTAGAGTTCCAGTCCTAAGCCAGAGAAACACACCAAGTGTGCCATCACAGGACAGAGAGTTAGACAAGTGAGAGAAAGCCAAGGCCAAGGAAAGAATACACATCTGAGCACCAGCCAGCCGCCGGCGGTGGCGGCGGCGGCGGCGGCGGCGGCGGCGGCAGGGTCGCAGTGGAGACCACAGCCGCGCTATCGGCGGCGGCAGGGTCGCGGTGGAGACCGCAGCGGGCAATACCTGAGCACTGAGAGTCCCGGAAGCCAGACGCAACGGGCGAGCTGATTCTACTCAACACCAGCAAGAACCGACAAGGAGCAGACAGCTTCAGACCAGAGACGACCCAGGATCCATGAATCGGCATGAGTAGAAGCCCAACATCCTCACTCCTTCTCAGGGAGCAGAGGAGGGAAGGCCACCCCCCCCCAGCAGGGGCGATCTCCATCTTGGATACCGACAAAGCTCAGCAGAGCTGCTAGCCCCAACTCAGGCCTTGGAATAAAATGAGTCATTTAGCAGGTCACAAGAACTTAATGGCGAAGTGACCTGCCAGACTCAGCTCCATCCAGGGAAAAGTTACCCAGCTCAGGCACCAGCCATTGGAGTGGCTTTCCCCACTGGGTAACCAGAGCCAGTGGCTGCCCCTCCCTCTAGCAGCCTCAACAATCAAAGGAAAAACAGAAACCACTGAGAATGGCTCCAGGCTGGGCTCTGTGAGTTTTTTTTTCTTTTCTTTTCTTCACAAATCAGCCCCAGAGAAAAGCTACTGATTGGTGAAAGCCCTCAACTCTACCCAGAACCTAGCCTCACCACTGCATCCCCCTCTTTTGTGATTCTCAAAGCAGATCTGCCTCCCATTAAACTAATCTGGGAGGGGGATCCCAAAATCTGGGGTAAAGCAGAGCATTTTTCTGCCTGTTCGAACAAACTGACTTAAGAAACCAATCAAGCCACAGGACCTCAAGCTGACCAGAGACTCCAACAAGAGGCTGGCTACAGACTAAAGGGAGATACAGGATTTTTCCCACCCCTCCCCCACTAAAAAAAATCAAAGAACTTTTTTTTTCTTTTCTTTCTTTTTTTTTTTGGTACTTTATATATATAATTTTTTTTCCTTTTCTAAAAATTTTATTAATCCTTAATTTTTGCCTTTTTTGAAAAATAATGGTTTCCAGTAACTTTTTTTTCCTCTTATAATTTTTATTTTAGGAATACGTGAATGTGTGGTTTCCTTTCTTTTCTTGTCTTCTCTCGCATTTTCTTTCTTTCTTAACTATCTTTTTGTTTTTTGTCTAGCTCTACCAAACTTCTGATCTTTTTTTCCCTCCCTTTATTATCCTGTTCACCTATTCTTTTTTTTGACCTTCTTTATGTGACTTAGCTCTTGTCCTTCACATCCTCAGATAAACCCGCAGTTAACTAGTAAACCCTATTTCCCATTGTGTGCACACTTAACCCACAAATATATTACCCAATTCAAAACCTCCGAGATTTAAACTCCTTAATAGCAGTACTACCTCTTTATACCTATATAATATTTTAAGCATTTTTTTAAGTGTTTCACTTCTCCTCTATGTCCCTTCCCTTATCTTAATATACTCACATTCCTCTCTAAATACATTTCTAATTTTTTTTCTGGTCTCTTTTCATTTCACTTTCCCGTTCTTCTTTTTCTCTCACTCTCTACTTGCATCCTACCCAACCTATTTCCTGCATTGGGTTTAGGACATAGTTAACTCTCCCTGTGCCCCCCCACACCAATCTATCCCTATTTTTTACCCACATCTCTCCCTAACCCTTATAATTTCTGGTCTTCCAAATTCTTCTCTGCGGTTCGAAGCCCATTAACATATAGTTGTTTGACATTGAATAGATGTATCTGTTGAACTAGATTGTATCTGTAGACTTTTAACTGTACAAAAGCAAACTTTGATTGATGGTTGCCTTAAGATAGTGTTCTAGCACAAAACTGGTGCTATTTTCATCTCAAATGGGCAGAGTAAGCCGGAAAAACACAAGAAAAATGGCAAACCCGGATATCTCAATTCCCAATTTTGACAATCAGGGGTCAGAACAGATAATGAATGCTCCAGAGGAGAGTTCCCAAATAGCTCTACAAACACTGGTGGCAACCATGATAAATGAGAAGTTTGACAACTTCCAAAGGACTCTGTATGAGTGTGAAAGGGAGAAAGAGGAAGCATCCCAAAAGTTATACAGGAATATCATAAGCGTGAGGAAGCTTCTCAAAAACTGATACAGGATTTGCGCGAACAACTTGAGAATACTCAAAGAGAAAGGGAAGAATGGCGTGAGCAGGCTGAGAACACTCAAAGAGAACTGCAGGAATCCCACGAAGAGAACGCAGCTAATCAAAGAGTAATACAGGAATTGAGAGACCAGGTAGAGAATACACAAAGATCACTAAAGGCATTCATGGAATCCATTAACAAAGAGCTGAAGGAAGCCAGGGAGACCACAAAGGGAATGCTGAATGAAACCCAACAAAAAGAATGGGAATCCAAAGAAACCATAACCAATCAACTAAGTGATTTGAGAACAAATACTGAACACCAAATAAAGGAAGTAAAGAAATTTGTACAAGACCTAAAACAGAGCTTCAACAAAGAACTTGAAGCCATCAAAGCTGACCAACTAGAAGAAAAAGAGATAAAAAACAAAGTAGAGAGTCTTGACAGCAGGTTAGATCATGCAGAAGATCGAATCTCAGGGATTGAAGACAGCCTAGATATTATAGAGAAAGAACATACAACCATCCAAGACAAGTCCAAGAAATATGATAGATCTATCCAACACCTGGAAGACACCATCAGAAGGCCTAATCTAAGGATAATGGTGTAGAGGAGCACCTAGAAACAGAAGTTAATGGTCTAGGAAATTTGTTTAACAGGATCCTAGCAGAGAACTTCCCAAACATACAAAAAGATAGGCCTATTCAGATACAAGAAGCTTTTAGAAGCCCAAATAGACCAGACCAGAATAGGACCTCCCACCGACACATTATAATCCACACAGGATCAACACAGACCAAGGAAAAGATCCTTAAAGCTGTCAAGGAGAAAAGGGTAATCACCTATAAAGGGAAACCAATCAGAATCACCTCAGATTTCTCAGCAGAGACAATCAAAGCAAGAAGAGCCTGGAATGAAATATGCCATGCCCTAAAAACAAACAACTATCAACCAAGAATACTGTACCCAGCTAAACTCTCCTTCATAACTGAAGGGCAAATAAAAACCTTCCATAGCAAAGAAAAATTGAAACAATACATCTCCACCAAACCAGCCCTACAAAAGATTCTTAAAGATGTCCTACACATAGAAAACCAACAAGACCGCAATAAAGGCCAAGAAACTGCACCCAAACTAAGAATCCAAGAACCATAGGAAGAACCCAGTTTTTCCAGCCCCCACGAAGGTGGATAACATGGCAGGAACTCCCAAATACCTCTCATTCCTATCTCTTAACGTTAACGGACTGAACTCTCCAATTAAGCAACATAGACTGTCTAGTTGGATTAAAAAACAAGACCCTTCTATCTGCTGCCTGCAGGACTCACATCTTGCCCGTAAAAACAAACACATTTTCAATGTTAAAGGCTGGAACAAAATCTTCCAAGCAAACGGCCCCCATAAACAGGCAGGAGTTGCAATCCTAATATCAGATAAAATAGACTTCAAATTAAAATTGGTGAGAAGAGATAAAGAAGGTCGCTACATACTAATTAAATGATCTCTCTTTCAGGAGGATATTACAATTCTAAATATCTATTCGCCAAACAATGGAGCACCCAAATTTATCAAAGAAACACTACTTTCCCTCAAATCCCATATAGATCCAAAGACATTAATTGTTGGGGATTTTAACACACCACTCTCCCCACGAGATAGATCAACTCGGCAAAAACTCAACAGAGAAACCGCAGATCTAAACAGCTGCATAGATCAACTAGACTTAACAGACATCTACCGAACATTTCACCCAGCAGCATCAGAATACACGTTTTTCTCAGCAGCACATGGAACATTTTCTAAAATAGACCACATTTTAGGCCACAAAGCAAACTTGTCTAAATTCAGAAACATTGAAGTTATACCTTGCATCCTCTCTGACCACAAGGGAATAAAATTAGAACTCAATACCAAAAGCCACCAAAGAAAGTCCGGCATCACATGGAGGCTGAACAACACACTGCTGAATCATGAGTGGGTCATGGAAGAGATTAGAAAGGAAATCCAAATGTTCATGCTATTCAACAAAAATGAACACACAAATTACCAGCTCCTCTGGGACACAGCAAAGGCAGTACTTAGAGGGAAGTTTATAGCTCTGAGCTCCGACATCAACAAATTGGAGAGATCTGAAACGAACAATTTAATGACACATCTAAACCTCCTTGAAAAAGAATAGCAAGATAAACCCCAATCCAATAGACGGAAAGAAATAATCAAAATTAAATCAGAATTAAATGAATTAGAATCCAAAAAAACTATAGAAAGAATCAACAAAACAAAGAGTTGGTTCTTCGAAAAACTTAACAAAATTGACAGACCCTTAGCAAATCTTATCAGAAAAAGAAGAGAACACACCCAAATTAATAAACTCAGAGATGAGAATGGAAACATCACCACGGAAACAACCAAGATTCAGAACATTATAAGGGAATATTCTCAAAACTTTATGCTAATAAGTTTGAGAACTTGACAGAAATGGACCTTTTTCTAGCAAATATTGACATGCCAAAACTAAACCAAGATGAGTTAAACTATCTTAACAGGCCCATATCAAGCATTGAAATAGAAACAGCCATAAGAGACCTCCCAGCTAAGAAAAGTCCAGGACCAGATGATTTTACAGCAGAATTTTACAAGGCCTTCAGCGCAGAGCTCACACCAATACTCCTCCAACTCTTCAATGAAATTGAAAGAGAAAGCTCACTACCGAACACATTCTATGAAGCCATCATAACCCTCATCCCAACACCAGGCAGAGACTCATCAAAGAAAGAGAACTATAGACCCATCTCTTTGATGAATATTGATGCAAAACTTCTCAACAAAATTTTGGCCAATCGACTTCAACATTTCATCAAAAAAATCATACACCACGATCAAACAGGATTCATTTCAGGGATGCAAAGCTGGTTCAATATATGCAAATCAATTAATATTATTCATCACATCAACAGGAGCAGGAATAAGAACCACATGATTATCTCAATAGAGGCAGAAAAAGCATTCGACAAGATCCAACACCCCTTCACGATGAAGGTTTTGGAAAAATTAGGAATCCATGGAACATTCCTCAATACAATAAAGGCTGTATATGACAAACCAACAGCCAGCATTATACTCAATGGTGAAAAACTAAAGCCATTTCCTCTTAACTCAGGAACAAGACAAGGATGCCCACTCTCTCCACTCCTTTTCAATCTAGTATTAGAATGCCTAGCTACAGCAATAAGACAAGATGCAGACATAAAGGGGATCCAAATAGGGAAAGAAGAAACAAAACTCTCCCTCTTTGCAGATGATATGATCTTGTATATAAAGAATCCCATAGACTCCACTCCCAAATTACTCAAGCTGATTCAAAACTTTGGCAAAGTAGCAGGGTATAAAATTAACCCCGATAAATCAACGGCTTTTCTGTATGCCAATAATGAGAAAAGTGTGGCTGAAATTAGGAAAGCAACTCCATTTGTAATAGCCCCACAAAAAATAAAATACCTAGGAATTAACTTAACTAAAGAAGTGAAGGACCTCTATGATGAAAACTTTAAAATCTTGAAAAAGGAAATCAACACAGAACTAAAAAAATGGCAAATCGTCCCATGCTCCTGGATTGGAAAGATTAACATCGTGAAAATGGCAATACTTCCCAAGGCTATCTACAAATTCAACGCGATACCTATCAAAATTACAACCTCATTCTTCAAGGAAATAGAAGAGGCAATCCAAAAATTCATATGGAACAATAAAAGACCCCGAATAGCAAAAACACTCCTCAACGGAAAGAACACTGCTGGAGGAATATCAATACCAAATTTCAAACTCTACTACAAAGCCATAGTAATCCAAACAGCTTGGTACTGGCATAAGAACAGACCTCAGGACCAATGGAATAGAATCGAAAACTCAGAAATGAACCTACAGACCTATAGCCATGTAATCTTCGATAAGGGAGCTAAAACAATAGAATGGAAGAAAGACAGCCTCTTCAGTAAATGGTGCTGGCAAAATTGGTTAACTACATGTAGAAAACTAAAGCTAGATCCTTATATATCACCCTGCACCAGAATCAACTCCAAATGGATCAAAGACCTTGAACTCAAAGCAGACACTCTGAAAACATTACAGGATGGAATAGGAGAAACCCTAGGTCTCCTTGGCACAGGCCGAAATTGTTTGAATAGAGACCCGGAAACACAACAAATCAAAGAAAGGTTGGACAAATGGGATTGCATAAAGTTGCAGAGCTTCTGCAGGGCAAATGACATAGCTAGCAAGATCAATAGAAAGCCCACAGATTGGGAGAAGATCTTTACTAGCCATACAACGGACAAGGGTCTCATATCTAAAATATACTTGGAACTCAAGAAATTAAACCCCCCAACAACAAATCCCCAAAGAAACAACTGCCCAATAAATAAGTGGGCGAAAGACTTAAAGAGAAACTTCTCTGAAGAAGAAAGAAGGATGGCCAATAGACACATGAAGAAATGTTCAACATCCCTACCCATAAAAGAAATGCAAATCAAAACAACATTGAGATATCACCTCACCCCAGAAAGAACGGCAAAAATCAAGAACTCTAATAACAACAGATGCTGGAGGGGATGTGGACAGAAAGGAACCTTACTTCATTGTTGGTGGGAATGTAAACTTGTCCAACCACTTTGGAAAGCAGTATGGAGGTTCCTCAAAAGACTTCACATAGAACTCCTTTATGACCCAGCAATCCCACTTTTGGGCATTTACCCAAATGCTTACAAACAAGACCACACTAAAGCTACCACCACAACTATGTTTATTGCAGCATTATTTACCATAGCTGAGATATGGAACCAACCCAGATGCCCCTCAGTAGATGAATGGATCAAGAAAATGTGGTATATATACACAATGGAATTCTATGCCTCCATCAGAAAGAATGACATTGCCCCATTTGTTAGGAAATGGAAAAACTTGGAAAAAATTATATTAAGTGAAGTAAGCCAGGCCCAAAGAAACATAGGTCCCATGGTTTCCCTTATTTGCAATATCTAGTATATGTACGAGTCAAGCGGAAAAGGTCAGATAATGTGATGTCAGGAAAATGAACCCTTAGATATGTATTTTAATGTTTTTTCTTTCATACATGTGTTTCTAACGCATTTATAAGATTATCTCTTTGTTGCTTTGTATGTCCCTCTCCCACAGTATAACCCCTGCTTTCACTATATTTGATGTCAGTATAACTTGTGGAGGAGATGGGGAAAAACCAGTTGTTTAAGTATACAGGTGGATCTGATGCAACAATGAGAAGTACAAGTTGTCATGTCCAAAACGAGCTTTACAACGTCGGTGCGTGGGGGGGTCGGGGGCGGGACGGGGGTAGGAGGGAGGGGGGAAGGAGAAGGATTGGGATGGGGGAGGGGGGAGGCTGGGAAGGGATGGGAAGGGTAAACAAAGGAGGAGGCTGCAATGCTTGGTAAGAAATGTACGCATTATCCTGCCCATGCAATTGTAACCCCTCTGTACAGTATGTTCACAAATAAAATAAAATAAAATAAAATAAAAAATAAATAAAAATTAAAAAAAAAGAAAATGAGGAATCTAGAGAGAGAGGTAAATTAAACTAATATCTTTCTACTTTATCCAAAATATTTAGGATCCAGTGTACAGTTATGTTTCTACTCTCTTTCCTGATATTTTACAATGCAGATTAAAACAAATTTAAGGTGCTGGGAAGGTGGCTCAGTGGTAGAGTGCTTGCCTTACATGCATGAGGTCCTGGGTTCGATTCCTTAGCACCACATATGCAAAAAGAAAAAAGCAAGAAGTGGCGCTGTGGCTCAAGTGGTTGAGTGCTAGCCTTGAGCTGAAGAGCTGAGGGACAGCAGCCAGGCCCAGAGTTCAGGTCCCACAACTGGACCCCAAAAAAAACAAGTTTAACCTCTCATTATGACTTTTACAACTTATTTTAGAGAAAGTACACAATTTTCTGAATTGGATATGGCAAAATTCGTTTACTTGGTATATCGATACAATAAAATTATTATTATGAAGAATAATTGATGGTATCATTTAAAATCATATCCATTGTCAAGCTCCCAGATAAAAGTCATAAGATGAGTCAAAGGACAATGGAAGCAAGTATCAACTATATTACACTTTTAATAAAGGAGGAAATTAATTTTTCTAGTATTCTTAAAGACAAATGTATTCAAATAGAATCTATAGCTTCAGTCCTTCTGTACACAGATTCCCAAAACTCATTCATCCTATGATTTGAAGTTTACTTTGAGAAACACCTTGCCATCCACTCAACCATGATAAGCACAATTATCTCTGTTATTGGGAGAACAAATTTGTTAGCTATCAAATACTGTAATACCATAGAATTTCTCTCATTTTGTCTGAATAACATTCCAGTGATATGCATATAATATACATATGTGTTTATACACACATGTATATATGTATACATATATGTAATATATTTTTATTGGTTCAGCAATCAATCAGGACAGTCTATTTCCATTTCTTGGTTTCAAAAAATAGTATAAAAATGGAAGTGAAGGTGCACTTGGCTCTTCAAAATGTTGACTTCATTGTCTTGGCAATGTACCCATAGACAAAACTGCTGCATATTAGAATTATGAATAATTTCTTGACGTCTCCATAATGCTTTCAATTGGTGGTACCAATTTATATTCACGTGAAGAGTGTACAAACCCTTCATTCTGTTATACCCTTACCAACACTTGTCATCTAAGTGATTAATTATACTTTCCCTAACAGATGGGAGGCAAAATTGATGTGTATATTTATTTACATTGCTGTAACAGTGTATTGAGTCTTTTGTTGTATGACTATTTACCTTTTGTGTGTATGAAAAAAGATATTTATTAAATATAAATATTTGCTATTTAACTACTATGCAAATTTGCAGAAAATATCACCATTAATCTTTATAGATTCTAACTCTAATGCTACCCTGATGGCTTTAATGTTGTTTTGAAAAGTATTTCTGGGTGAGTTATCTATATTCTGATTTTGTGTTTTTCGTGTTATTTTCTATTCATCTAGACAATATATCTGTTTTTCCAACTTCTGAATATGTACAGTATGCATGCTGTCCAGCTGTAGCATCTCATAATTTCCTAATATTCAGAGGTAATTATAAAAAACACACATGCTTTGAAAGTATCCTCATGAATTAGGCCTCATTACAAAATAAGACTGTCTTTCTTAGAATTATTACCTTCAAACATCTCTTCAACTGACAAGTAATATTTCAGGCATCTATTTTTACTTGTAAGCAACAGAGTGTGACAACATAGGGATCATTTCAGTGTAGAAATGATATACATGAGAAAGAAGGTAAATGATGGGGAGAAATGATAGTATACTCTAGGTTTTGCAAATAAAACAAAACCTCCAGTTGGAGAGAGTGGTAATTAATTGTCTACATTTTCTGGCCTTGTCCCTACAATCTGTAAGAGCTCTGAAGTTAATAAAATAGGCAATAGAATTTCACTCAGTTTAAAAACATAGCATAAAATTTTTAAAAGAAAAGAGAACCTTTCATAAAAAATAAGATATGGCACACTGACATCTGACATAGAAAATTTATCAGAGATTAAGCTGTAAAACTCCTATTCAAACATCAGAATTTGATGGCAGCTTTCACATATCAGAAGTATCATGTTTACAAAGATAGTTATTTGGCTGGCAGAGCTGTGAAAAATGTTTCAAAAAATGTCCAGGTTCCAAAGTTGTAATTTTCACTGCTAATGCAGTGAAAAAATGTGCATTTTCAAAACTGAGTTTATGAATGGAAGTTGAGATAGATAAAAATTAGACTAAAAGAACTGTATGCTAGACTAGGTGAATCAACAGCTGCATGATTTCAATATTCTGGCCCCTATTACACGGTGTTGTTCAACCATCAACACAATCATCTGAATGAAAGGAGAGGTTTTATTTAAAAAAACTCAGATGTAGCATAAAGGACAAAATATGTGAAATTCTTCAAAATATCAAAGAGGTTTGTTCTAGTAGGATTTGCTAGTAGGATTTTTTAAGCTGTATAACTTAATATAAAAGTTTAAATCTAGCCAGGTGCAGGTGGCTCATACCTATAACCTTTGCTACTTAGCAGGCTGAGATCTGAGGATTATGGTTTGAAGTCACACCAGATAAGAGAGTCCATGAGACTCTTATCGTCAATAAACTATCAAAAAGCCAGAAATGGAGCTATGGCTCAAGTATTAAAATGTTAGCCAGGAGTAAAAGAAGCTCAGGACAGGGATTAGGCCCTTAGTTCAACCCCATGTCTAGGACAAATAAAAATCTTAAATCTAAGCCAAGTGCCAGTGGCTCATGCCTGTATTCCTAGCTACTCCAGAGGCTGAGATCTGAGGATCACAGTTCAAAGCCAGCCTGGGCAGGAAAAGCTGTGAAACTCTTATCTCAAATTAGCCACCAAAAAACCAGAAGCGGCACTGTGGTTCAAGTGGTAGAGTGCTCACTTTGAGCTGAAGAGATGAGGGACAGTGCCCAGGCCCAGAGTTCAAGCCCCATGACAGGAAAAAAAAAAGTAGCTGCTAGGTCATGGTGTTTCTCATCTATTATCTTGACTACTAAGGAGGATGAGAATCAAGGATGAAGGTACAAACCAGCTCCAGCAGACAAATCCTCAAATCCTCAAAATTCTTATCCTCAATAACTAGCAAATCACTGGATCTGGAAGTTTGGATGAGTGGTAAGGCAGCAGCCTTCAGTGGAAAAAGCCAAGCAATGGTAAAAGGCTTTTATTTCAAACCCTAGTACTAGCACTAAAAAGACATAAATAAGAACGTAGTAGATAGTGGAAGTCACTGGAAGTCTGCTAAGTCATTGACCATAAAGTATTTCAATTAATGTTCTCACCAGAAAGTTAAGCCCTTAGAGTATTCTAAAGGGAAAGAACTTAGAATACTTCAGAAACTATATGCTTAGTAAAATAAAACATTTTTTAAAAAACCTATACCTACTCTTTTTTATAAAACAAATAAATTTGGGGGACAAAATACATTTTCTTAAGTAATAGACTGGTACATACTGGAATAAAACATTATGCTAAGAATACTGCTACCTTAAGACTGTTTTGTTCTCACTTAAACTGTTTTAAGTAGTTTTATGAAAAAACAAGCATAGTTTGTTGCATTACTATTTTCTGTAATACCACTGGAATTAGTTTACTTGTTTCATATATTTTTATGTGCAAGTCCTAAACTGCCAAAACCCATGATTGAGATTTAATTTTTTTTGTTATTAATAAGTTTTTTATTGTGAAAATATCATAAAGAGGAGTTACAATTACATGAGCAAGGTAATGAGTATATTCCTCATCAAGCATTGTTGACTCCTCTTTTGTTTCCCCTTCCTATCCCTTCCCATCTCTGCCCCACTTCCTTCCCCTCTTCGGCCCTAGCCAATGATGTAACGTTCGTTTTTTGAAATAACATCTTGTACATCTCATTGTTTCAATGGATCCACCCGTATCCCTATTTATACGATTTGTTTTTTCCCTTCTCCTCCACAAATGATACCAACATCAAATACAGTGAAAACAGGGCTTATACCGTGGTGAAGGGACATACAAAGCAACAAAGAAATCATCTTATAGATATGGTAGAAACAATAGGAAGGGGCTGGGAAGGTGGCTCAGTGGTAGAGCGCTTGCCTTGCATGCATGAGGCCCTAGCTTCGATTCCTCAGCACCACATAAGCAGAAAATAAAGCAGGAAGTGGCGCTGTGGCTCAAATGGTAGAGCGCTACACTTGAGCTGTAGAGCTGAGGGACAGTGTCCACGTCCAGAGTTCAGGTCCCACGACTGGACCCACAAAAAGAATAATTATAAAAAATAAAAGAAACAATGGCAAGAGAGAAAAAACATTTGAATCCTTACCTTAGGGTTCATTTTGCCTAACATCAACTTACCTGACCGTTTCTACTTGTCTCAGACATATACTAGTAATTGCAAATAAGGGAAACCATGGGACCTATGTTTCTTTGGGCCATGCTTACTTCACTTCATATAATTTTTTTCAAGTCTTTCCATTTCCTAACAAATGGGGCAATGTTTTTCTTTCTGATAGAGGCATAGAGTTCCATTTACTTTAGCTATATTCATAGGACTTCTTATCAGGCCTCAACAAAGACAAAGAGAAATATTCATATTTGAGTTTGGAGGGAAGACAAAGCAAAATATAGTCAGCATATAGGCCAGGAAAACATAATATTGATTTAATTGAAACACTGTTCTTTTTTTTTAAGTGTTTACAACTTTCTTTTCAAACATAGAATTGACACTATATTTTCCAAATATTTTGCCTATTACTATGAATAATTTAATACAAAAGTTTAAAGAAGGTAAATTTTTTTGTTAGTTCAATGCTAATTTTTTTTCTTGAGTTCTATCGGAACAATCTAATTGAAAGCAATATCTAAGTCGAAGAGACAATTCTCAAACAGGAAGATCTTGTACAAGAGTTATCAATAAGTTATCAGCCACTATTGGTTTCAATATATGAATGTGGTTCAGCTGAGCCATAGTTTTAGAGTGTTTTCGCTAGTGTAAGTATAGAAGCATATAACATTTCCTCTAGGAATACGTGGTCGGGGAGGATGGCACCTGGACTTCGGGTAGTTAGCTTATGACATTTCTATTATTCTATCAAATGCCTTCTAGACATTGCTGTGAACAATGTTACAGAAGAGATTAAAGTCGACTTTTAAATTGACTTTAAGTTATTCTTCAAGGTCCAATGTGGTCAGCTAAAACGTCTTTAAAAGAAGGCTTATAACTTCCTCAAAATCCAAGATTTTATTTTGTGTATTACTTTCTGCAGCCTGCACATTTGGAGTTCCAGTTTATGCACAATCTTTCCTTCCCATGGATGTCTACCTTAAAGATTTTGGACACACTTTGCCAGCAACAACAATATCTTGTATAAGTACTTTTACATGTAAGAAACCATGTAACTTGTTACACAAACTATAAATGATTAATACACCTAATTATTAGATATGTGTTGTTTAAATGACCACCATTTCTGTATTAAGTACTGATCAAGATAAGCCCTCTGAACTGTCTTCACTATATTTTAGAGAAAGAATTTATAATAATACATTACTCTGAAGTTTTGACTTAAATCGATCAAAGTTCGAGGACAGACCTTTACCTTTTAATGAAAAACTTGATAAAGCCTTTTCAGTATGATAGAGCAAAGAACAATTTTTGAAACCATTTATGTGAAAGCCTTTCTTTCCGAAGTAAGCTTTTTGCTCAGGAAATAGGGAATATGTAATTGACAAAACACATCCATTCAATATTAGGTGATTATTTGAGCAATGGAAAACCATATATAACTTCATTTTCTCTCAACCTACACTATTTTGTACAATATTATCGTGAATAACATAAAAGTGGCATGGGGTCCTGGATTGAAAAGATTAACATCGTGAAAATGGCAATGCTTCCCAAGGCTTTCTACAAATTCAATGCAATATGTATCAAAATTCCAACCTCATTCTTCAAGGAAATAGAAGAGGCAATCCAAAAATTCATATGGAACAATAAAAGACCCCGAATAGCAAAAACGCTCCTCAATGGAAAGAACACTGCTGGAGGAATATCAATACCAAATTTCAAACTCTATTATAAAGCCATAGTAATCAAAACAGCTTGGTATTAGCATAAGAACAGACCTCAGGACCAATGGAAAAGAATTGAAAACCCAGAATTGAACCTACAGACCTATAGCCATCTAATCTTCGATAAGGGAGCTAAAACAATAGAATGGAACAAGGACAGCCTCATCAGTAAATGGTGCTGCCAAAATTAGTTAACTACATGTAGAAAACTAAAGCTAGATCCTTATATATCACCCTGCACCAGAATCAAATCCAAATGGATCAAAGACCTTGAAGTCAAAGCAGACACTCTGAAAACATTACAGGATTGAATAGGAGAAACCCTAGGTCTCCTTGGCTCAGGCCGAAATTTTTTGAATAGAGACCCGGAAACACAACAAATCAAAGAAAGGTTGGACAAATGGGATTGCATAAAGTTGCAGAGCTTCTGCAGGCAAATGACATAGCTAGCAAGATCAATAGAAAGCCCACGGATTGGGAGAAGATCTTTACTAGCCATACAACAGACAAGGGTCTCATATCTAAAATATACTTGGACCTCAAAAAATTAAACCCCCCAACAACAAATCCTCAAAGAAACAACTGCCCAATAAATTAGTGGGTGAAAGACTTAAAGAGAAACTTCTCTGAAGAAGAAGTATGGCCAATAGACACATGAAGAAATGTTCAACATCCTTACCCATAAAAGAAATGCAAATCAAAACAACATTGAGATATCACCTCACCACAGTTAGAACTGCAAAAATCAAGAACTCTAACAACAACAGATGCTGAAGAGGATGTGGACAGAAAGGAACCTTACTTCATTGTTGGTGGGAATGTAAACTTGTTCAACCACTTTGGAAAGCAGTATGGAGGTTCCTCAAAAGACTTCACATAGAACTCCCTTATGACCCAGCAATCCCACTTTTGGGCATTTACCCTAATGTTTACAAACAAGACCACACTAAAGCTACCAGCACAAGAATGTTTATTGCAGCATTATTTACCATAGCTAAGATATGGAACCAACCCAGATGACCCTCAGTAGATGAATGGATCAAGAAAATGTGGTATATACACACAATGGAATTCTATGCCTCCATCAGAAAGAACGACATTGCCCCATTTGTTAGGAAATGGAAAAACTTGGAAAAAATTATATTAAGTGAAGTAAGCCAGGCCCAAAGAAACATAGGTCCCATGGTTTCCCTTATTTGCAATATCTAGTATAAGTAGGAGTCAAGCGGAAAAGGTCAGATAATGTGATGTCAGGAAAATGATCCCTTAGCTATGTATTTGAATGTTTCTTTCTTTCATGCATGTGTTTCTAACGCGTTTATAAGATTATCTCTTTGTTGCTTTGTATGTCCCTCCACCACAGTATAACCCCTGCTTTCACTATATTTGATGTCAGTATAACTTGTGGAGGAGATGGGGAAAAACCAGTTGTTTAAGGATACAGGTGGACCTGTTGCAACAATGAGAAGTACAAGTTGTCATGTCCAAAACGAGCTTTACAACGTCGGTGGGGGGTGGGAAGGGGGGGAACCAGAAGGATTGGGATTGGGGGGGAGGGAGAGGCTGGGAAGGGATGTGAAAGGTAAACCAAAGGAGGACGCTGCAATGCTTGGTAAGAAATGTACGCATTATCCTGCCCATGTAATTGTAATCCCTCTGTACAGTATGTTCACAAATAAAATAAAATAAAATTTAAAACAAAAGTGGCATGCGGGTGATGGTGGTGGGAGGTGGGATGATGGGAAGGGATGGTAAGGGGAAACAAAGGAGAAGGCAACAATGCTTGGTAAGAAATATATTCATTACCTTGCTCATGTAATTGTAACCCCTCTGTACAGTATTTTCACAATAAAAAAATAAATACATTTGTGAGATGAACTTTGAAATTGATTCTAATTATTGTAGAAACAGATTTTCATTACACAGTCTATACAGAAAAATTCAGTAATTTAGAGAAAACTTGCAAAATTTCTATTATTATTCCCTATAATTTCTATTATAATTAGCAAATTCTTTATAAGATAATTCCATTCATGAACAGTGCTTGCTTGTGGTAGGCCAATTCAGACTTAGTTGTAAACGACTAGCACTGAGCCTTCACTAATAGACTCTGGTTACAACTATTGCTCTTGCCCACATATTTCCCTTAATACACATATGTGTATTAAGGAGTTCATACCGTATATTTTACTAACATTTTTAAACTTATGTAAGCATTTCTGTTTAATTTTTGATAAACAAAAATTTGTAAAACTAGGAATTATATTGTGATATTTCCATACATGCACACAGTGTACTTTGAATTTCATTTATATATATACATATATATATAAATACATATACACATATGTGTTCTTATATATTTATATAAATACATTTTCTTTATATGTGTGTGTTTATTATATATATTTGAAATGTAATTCATAATATAGAATACATATGATATATATTTATATATTTATATATCAGATATTCATATATAAAATATTTTGAAATTGCATACTATGTCTAATTTATATATATATATATATATATATATATATATATATATATATATATATATATATATATATATATATATATGTGGCTAGTCATCGGGCTTGAACTCTGGGCCAGGGCACTGTAATTCAGCTCTTCAGCACAAGGCAAGTGCTCTACCATTTGAGTCACAACACCTCTTCTGGTTTTTCAATGGTTAATTTGATTAGAGTCTCACGGACTTTCCTGCCTGGGCTGGCTTTGAACTGTGATCCTTAGATCTCAGCCTCCTGAGTAGCTAGGATTCCAGGCACGAGCCACTGGCACCTGGCAGAATAAGTACTTTTAAGGCAATGCTTTCAAGAACTGGTGGAAGTAAATAGTATCAATTCAGAAGAAGAATCTAGAATACATTTTCCTTCTCACTTAAGATATGATTCCCTTATTAGGTCACAATGAAAAACAACAGGGTATAGAATCTTACTTGTATTTCAGAATTTGTAAGTATCTGTTGTTTCATAGTATTTTAGTCAGTTTTCTTATTTATTAATCCTGGAAAAATCTATTGAGTCTTTGTCTCAAAGTCAGTAGAGTCTTTGACTCTACTGTTTTATGAATAAAGTATATTTGAAGAGAACACGTTATGAACACTTAATATTCTTATAAAAAATAATAGTATATTAATTATGATTATAAGTAAGTTCACTAAATTATTATTAGGATACATGGAAAATACTATGTAGTTCCAATATTCTGTGTGAGACTTAAAATGTCTAAATGATTTATTAGTTAAATTGAAGTTCATAGAGCTCATGCAAAAGGAACATAAAAATCATTGCTGTTGCAAATTAACTAGTATTTTGAATATATAGTACTATTTCTATTCTTCAAACTGAAGGAAGATGAATTAGATATACATTCTAAATAACAAAACCAACAAGTTTAAAAAGAGTTCATCTATTTAATCGTGAATCCTAAAATTAATGTGAAGAATGTATAAGTATCCATTATGGATTTTAACACAGTGAGTGACATAACCAACCTTGATAAGGAATAAATTATGCATAAGGGGAAGGAATTTATATTCATCAAGTCTCAATAATGAAAATGCAGAAATATAGAAGCTAGGTAGAATAATTAAACTTTTTATATATTTCGCATTAGGTAACATTTAGAAATATATAACTGCCATAATATGAAATAGAAGTAATACTATTCATAATTAGGACACTATTAGAATTTCACTGAAGAGTTGAAGAGTTTAGAAATTCATAATTGGTTACATATTGGATTAAAGAACTTGATATACAGTCTTATTTATACTCCTAAAAGCTTTTAATATTTTCTATGTATCACAGAAACATGTGTTTTAAAACAAGAATGACAAACATATGCTAGGTGATAGAAAACATGCTGTGTCAGTAAATAAGCAAAGAGATGGTTGAAACTTGGACATGCAGATTGCAAATACTCTATCAAGCCGGGCTCCCCTGTGGCTCATGCCTGTATTCCTAGCTACATAGGAGGCTGAGATCTGAGAATCACAAATCAAAGTCAGCCCAGACAGGAAATCCCATGGGATGCTTATCTACATTTAACCACCAGAAAACTGGAAATGGTGCTTTGGCTCAAGTGGTAGAGCATTAGCCTTGAGCAGAAGACCTCAGGTACAGCACCCAGACCATGAGTTCAAGCCCCACAATCAAACAAAAAAAAGAGAGAGAGGAGATATCCACCAATATTGGGAGACTATTTTCAACAAAATCACCAGGAGATGAATGCATTATCACATTAAGAAAAAAATAATCTGCAAGAATATTTTCTCTCAGCTGTCAAAATTTATTATCATGTTTATTGCCAAGGTGATATACATAGGCATTACAGTTATATAAGTAAAGTAATACGTACATTTCTTGTCAAACTTGTTACTCTCTCCCTCATTTTTCTCCCACTTTTCCTCCCCCCTCACATTATTTTCTATTCGATCGCTCATACATGGAACAGTAAAGTTATGTTCTTTGTCAAGATTTAAGGAAGACAGAAAAGATTTGTTAAGCTTTTGATAATTTATATAAATATGTGCCTGTGAGGTATAAGAACATAGCAAAAGTCATGTCTTCCCAACTTTATTTCAAAACTAGAACTTTATAAAGAAAAGATTTGTGAGGACTTGGGAGAACAGCATATCATTTTGAGATTCATAAAGGAATCTTAAGTCATAAAAATTAGTTTAAGATTTGTCAACATGTCAGGATACATTAAATTTAGCATTTGCTGGCTAGGGCTTAGCAGTTCACATCTAATCCTATTCAAGAGGCAGACATCGGAGGATCAAGGATCTAAGGCATTTCAGGCAGAAACATCCCAGAAACTCTTAGCTTCAATGAAAAGTTAGAAGTGGAAGTGTGACTCAAATACTAGAGCTTCAGTCTTGCGCAAAAAAGATAAGGGACAGCACTCAGTCACTTAGTTCAAGCCCTGGTACACACACACACACACACACACACGCTAAAATAAAACAAAATAAGAAAAATACAATAAATACTTGAAAGCATACCAATCAGCATCACAGAAAATACTTCCATCAACTTACACATGGTTATATAAAATTATAGAAGGTTTGTAGGTTTTATTAAACTTTGCATGGATATTATTCTTCTGTTTGTGTTTAAGAAGTCATTTTGTACATAGAAAGTGACAGTCCTCTAGTGTAAAGCTTTCCTTTATTTTTATGAATAGCTATGCTTCTTGCCTTGAAATTTGGAGACTGGAAGAACCCCATGAATGATAATGATAATGGTCCTAATTTTATTGGAAGGGTCAAATAATTTTGCTCAAGATAATTTTCTAAAGATAAAAGTTTTATCATATAAGTTAAAGAATTACTTGGATGTTTTAATAAATACATATCATCAAAAAATGGTACATTTTCAAAACTGAGTTAACTACTCAGGAGGTAGAGATTGGGAGAGTCAATGATTGAGGTAAGTTCAAAATTGGTTAGGCTCTTATTTCAAAGTAAAAGATGGGTATAATTTTAAACACATGTTATCATGAATCTTAGGCTAGGACAGCCAGAAAGCATGAGACCCTATCTGAAAAATAACTAAAAACAAAGGGCTTGATGTGTGGTTCAACTGGTTTAGGTATTAACTAGCAAGCACAAGGGTTTGAATTCATACCCAGTACTACCAATATAATGAAGCTAAATGTTAATTAGATTCACTAGTATATTTTCTTAGATGTTTTCTTCAACATATTATATAATAAATATTATATGTAATATGTAGGGATTATGAACCAATAGATACACCGCTTTTTAAAATGATCTTTCTGACACAAATGACTTCTCTTTTAGCATTATTTATGAAATCATTGTAAAGTGACCTTTCTTCCCAAATGTCAATGATAAACAAAAGAACATTCGTCTCACACGAAGTAGGCTTAATTTTATGTATTTTGCTATTTTCCCAATGTTACTAGAACCAGGATAAACACCACATTTTACAGCATTATGCAGCTAATTTATAGTGCAGGGCAGGCACAGACTTGATCTCCAGACAGCAAAATTTTATATTTCCATTTCAGTGAGACTGCCTAACACAGTAATAGCAGGCCAACAAACCTTAAATATCAGTTAAGCTAACATGATCTTTTACCTTATAGAACTTAAGTACCCTCTGGAGTCCTGCAGAATATGCCAAGTGATTTTTTAAAACTTAATCATCCTAAATGTCAGATAAAGGTGCCTTTGCTGTCATTCTTTAAAAGCGGGGCAAAAATCCCCTTCTTAATACTTGTATTAAATAAACAAGTCTTTCCAATCACCATTTGTTTTACTAGCCACTGTAAATAATCATATACAAGGTTAGTGCAAAGCAAACTCAAGACAAAGAGTTGTTTTTTATTTTTTTAAGGAAAAGATATAAAGATGTTTATAGTAAAAAAAATCTTCCTCCTGTATTTTATCAAGACTGACAAGCCTGACAGCTTTGAATATCATCTATAATCATAGAAATTACTGTAAAAAGTTTTTTTCTTTTAGTAAAATTATAGTGATATTTAAATGTTTCCTATCTCTTCTGCAGTAAGAAAAATACCCATTCACTACAAATTTTCTTGTTTTTAATAAGTTTTTTATTGTGAAAATACTGTGCAGAGAGGTTACAGTTACATGAATAAGGTCATGAGTACATTTCCAATCAAGTACTATTGCCCCCTCCTTTGTTTTTCCCCTATCCTCTCTTCCCTCCCACCTCCACAATGACACAACTTCCAATCCCCACCCCCACCGCCTAAATTGTAAAGTTCGTTTTTCAACATAGTGTCTTGTACAACTCATGGTTACAATGAGTCAAACTATATCCGTATTTAAACATTTTGTTTTTTTTCCCTTCCCCTCTCCAAGCTAGAGAAGTGTATGTACAAGATGCAGGGCACCTACATCAAATACAGTGAAAACAGGGGTTAAACCCTGGGGGACTAACATACAAAGTAACCAAAGAATCATATGGTACATTATAAATACTTTAGGAACAATAGCAAGCAAGAAAAAAATTAATTGTGTCCCTATCTTGGGGTTCATTTTGTTCAAAATTTTCATAAGAATTAATGTGATAGCACATTTAAAACAATTTCAAAATATAAATCAGTGGTCCGATATAAGCATTGTTTAGCATGATTATTTATTAAATATCTGTTTACTTTTAACTCATAATTTTCTTTTCACTTTTTTCTTTCATATATATATATATACATATACATACATACATATATATATATATATATATATATTGGCTGGGGGTTCTAGAATACATATGTATATAGATAGATAGATATGTATAGATATAGATATATATTGGTTAGGAGTTCTAGAATAAGAATTTAGAGTATCACATAGGTGAATCATAGCGTGAGCCAAAGCAATATTTTCTCACTTGCAATATTTTCTCCTCCCTATTTTGTTTTTCTCTTTCTCTTGTATGTTCTTCACCCATGGTAAAATCCCTGTTTTTACTGTATTTGATATCGGTGCCCTGCATTGTGAATGTTATTTCAAATGGATACAGAAATAATGTGAGTTAGATGAACCTTCTTTGAAATCACAGTGGCAATAATGAGCCTCATGTCTGCCCTCTGCACAGAGGCATAAACTTTCTGTGACAGTCTCTCTTGACTCTCACTCCTCACCACAGATTCAGAAAGGTGAGCAATTTGAGATGTGCATAATGTTTGAAAATGTCTTCAGGATAATATCATATAGTGTGAAAAAGCCATAGTGCATTTTTAAGAATGTCAAGAAGTCACAAAATAAGTATCAGAAAATACATTTTTAAATGTTATTGTTTATTGAACAATAGGAGTTTAGAGGAGACAGAAGAATCAAGGATAGTGAATAAGGGAGGTTAATCTGACTAAATTTAATCTCTAAATATGTAAAATACCATGGTGAAAGTACTTTGTACAATTAATATACATTAAAATGAAATTGGGGGGTAACAATGTTCAACATGCCTGACAAATGTGACTGAAACCCCTCGGTCCATCACCATAACAAAAACATTAAACTAAAAACTGAAATAAAAAAAAACGAAAGAAAAGTAAAACATTCTCTATTGAGGGAAGGCTGGCACAGAAGGAGGAGAAAACCTAGAGATATGGTGGAGGATGAAAATGCATATATGTACTTTATATGCCTATATAAAAACAAAACATTGTAAGGTGCAGAAGTCTTTTGAAGAAGAATCAGAACCCTAGAAGGGATAGGTTAATTATGATAAATTGTATACATGACTCGAACTATCATTATGAAACAATAAAAGGCAAATATTTTAAAATATTATTAAAATAGAATACACACACACACATCTTTTATTTTTGTGTGCACATAATCTCTGCATTGAGAAATCATCAAATCTTCCCCTTTGGGTCCAGGTGTTGTTAGATGATGAAGGAAATATTTTCACAACGGATGTTACAATGCTATTTTCTAAAGTGGCACAATAGAAGAAAGTGGGAAAAATGACATGGCATGAATCCAGCTCTCATTTCATAATTGCCAAACAGCTTCTGCAACTGTCACTCCAAATAATTTGTTGCTACTGTAGAGAAGGTTGATTGCATTGGAATGTAGCATGCCTTCTTGCTCAAACATTTCTTGGCAAAGTAGATTTAATGTTTGCAGCAAGTTTTGAAAGCAAATGCAAAAATTTTCAGCGTGTCAGTGTTGTGGAATTACAGGGGAAAAGGAGGGTGTGTGTGTGTGTGTGTGTGTGTGTGTGTGTGTGTGTGTGTGTGATTGTGTGCATTTCAAGTTTATAAGATACAAGCTGGGTGCTGGTGGCTCACGCCTGTAATCCTAGCTACTCAGGAGGCTGAGATCTGAGGGTCGCGGTTCAAAGCCAGCCAGGGCAGGAGAGACTGTGAGACTCCTATCTCCAATAAACCACCAGAAAACCGGAAGTGGCACTGTAGCTCAAGTTGTAGAGTGCTAGCCTTGAGCTGGAGAGCTGAGGACAGCGCCCAGGCCCAGAGTTCAAGCCCCACAACTGAACAACAATAACAAAAAAGATACAATGACAGTGTATTATATATTTCAATTCTAGACTACATATATCAAAAAAATGATGAAAGAAGATGGATTTGTTTGTTGTTTTCAGTTTTTTTCTTGTAGATTTGTGGAAGAAGGTAATAACACGTGAAATTAGGTCTTGAATTCTCATTTGGCTTTGTCTAGCACTTTAGCACTTGAATCATGGCTCCATTTCTGGCTTTTTGCTGGTTCATTGGAGATTAAAGTCTTACACACTTTCCTAGATGTTCTGGTTTTGAACTATGATCCTCAGAAGTCAGCCTCCAGAATAGACTGGGATCATGGGAATGTACCAGCAAGATTTGGAGAAAGATTTGCCTTAAATTGAACTTTACACAATACCTCCTGGTATAAAAATATCACCTAATTTCCAATAAATATGAATCATTAGCATGAAGAAGTAAAATTCAGGGCTGAGAAGGTGGCTCAGTGGTAGAGTACTTGCCTTGCATGCATGAGGCCCTGGGTTCAATTCCTCATCAACACATAAGCAGAAAAAGCCAAAGTGATGCTGTGGCTCAAGTGGTAGAGCCCTAGCCTTGAGCTAAAGAGCTGAAGGACAGTGCCCAGGCCAAGAGTTAAGGCGTCACGACTGGGAAAAAAAAAAGAAGAAGATGTAAAATTCAACGAGGTAAATAATAGGAGGTAAATAATAACAAATTGACATGTAGTCAATTTGTTAAAAATATTTAAAATTAAATTTTATCAAAAACTATAGGAGATATTTATTCATATACAATCATTTCCATATGTGTGTATATATATATTCTGATGTTATTGTTTTTGAAAAACATAATTATCTACTTTTTTCACAGAACCCTTCTAGAATTAATTGGCAAATTACAAACTACACTCTAAAAGTAAAAATATCGGACTGGGAAGGTGGCTCAGTGGTAGAGCGCTTGCCTTGCATGCTCAAGGCCCTGGGTTTGATTCCTCAGCACCACATAAGCAAAAAGAAAAAACCCGGAAGTGGCGCTATGGTTCAAGTGGTAGAGCGCTAGCCTTGAGCTGAAGAGCTAAGGGACTGTGCCCAGGCTCAAGTTCATGACCGGACCCAAAAAAAATTAAAAAAAATAAAATCAAAGTAAAAATATGTCATGTAGCTGAAACATAGTTTGAGTAGTGGATGAATGGAACAGTATAAGGCTGACATATATAGTCATAATAATAAACACATATGTGAAAAGTGAGTGGCAGACTTGATGGTACTGGGGAAGGGAAAACAGAGTAGATGTGGAATAAGAATGGAAGATGTGACACTGATAGAAAGTTCTAAACGCACACAGAGACTATATAGAGAGAGAGATTGTAAATTATATAGTATATTATATATTATATAATACATATTGTATATAATATATATAATAAATTGCAGGAGGCTGGGATCTGAAGATCAAGATTTGAAGACACCCTAGGCAGCAAAGTCAATGAAAATATTACCTCCAATCACCCACCGAAAAGCCAGAGGTAAAGTGATGCTAAAGTGACAAGCGTCATCTTGAGGGGAAAAGCTAAGGGACAGTGCCCACGGCACTGTCTCAGTACTGGTGTGTGTGTGTGTGTGTGTGTGTGTGTGCATGCACACACATTTGCACACACACATGGGCACACACAATGTTCAGAAAACATTCATCTTTAGACTTCTTTTTTTCTACCATCTTCTAAATTAAGTGAAACTTTCCTATGTCTTGTCACTCTGTTCTATCTTCACTTTCCTTTTATTTCTACAAAAAATATTGGTTTATTTATTGTTTTGTATTATTTTTCATTTGTTGATTCTAGCAATTCAATATGCAATTTTACATATAAAACAAATACAAACATTTATGTATTATGAGTCAACATATTTCTTGACTTTTATTAAAATTGTGGTGGAGAGCACTCTGTACTATAAATTTTAGAATATTTTAACATATTCTATTAGCTCTTTTACAAAAGTATTTGTGTTCTCAGTTTCAAAACTGGAGAGAGCAGTGGAACTATAGTTTAAAATAGTAGCATTAACTTTAGTAGGAAGATGTACATAATAAAAATCAAAATTTAAATCCTTGAAATAAAAGGTAGAAAAAGCGATAGAATGCATTAATGAATGTAATAATTTGTTTAAAAATACAAAAGCAACAAATCTTTGGCTAATCTAGAAAAAAACAGAAAAGATTCATAAGATAAAAGGAGAAAGTGAGGAGCACTGTGATAGTATAATCATGCAAAGAATCATATGAGAGTAATTTTTAAAATTAAGAACTTTTGGGTTTTTTGTTTAATTTTGCCAGTTCTGATGCTCGAATTTAGAGCCTGGATGATATTTCTTAACTCTGATACTCAATGCCAGCATTCTACTACTTGAGTCACAGCTCCACTTGGCTTTATTGTGGTTAATTTGAGATAAAAATTTCACTTATTTTCCTGCCCAAGATAGATTCTAATAATGATCATCAAATGGCAGCTGAATGAGTAGGTAGGATTACAGGCAGGAGCCAACTGCATCTAGCAAAAGCCAACATTAAAAATCCTATTTGTTATCATTAAGTAGTTGTCCATAAGGGATATCAATTCCAGAAATTAAGTTATGAGTATAATTCATCTTGGATAATGTCACTACTCTTCTAAAATAAAATGAATTGAAAGGAATATGTAAAAGCTCATTTTACAAGACCAGTATTAACCAAATACCAAAGCCATTCAAACAAGAGACAGATGAATATCCTGGATATTAAAAAAAAACAGGAAAACCTCAGCAAAATACTAACAAAATAAGTGTCACAATACAGTAGTAGCAGGTCATTCAATATGGTCAACCTAGATTTGTCAGAGATGCGGGCAAGCTCAATAGACACAAAGAAGTGTTATAAACTCCTTGGAGAGAGTGAAGGACTAAAAACACATAGTTGTTCACAACAGAGAAAAAGCATTGGACAAAAATCATCATATTTTCATGATAATATCTCAAAAATAGATATAAAGGGAATACAGTTCAATGAGAAAAAGTCCATATTGGACAAGGTCAGAGCTAACTTAAGGAGGCTGAAAGCTTTTTCTTTAAGTTTCTTTTCTCTTCTCTTTTCTTTTTTCTGAGAACAGGAACAAGATAAAGATCTCCACTGATGTAGCTTCAATTCAACATAATACTGGTTGTCCTACCCTAGGCTTTAAGTCAGGAGAAAATAAATAAAAATAAACAAAAATCAAGCTATAAAATAAATTTTTGACAATAACAAAAGAATTGTTTAATATAGAGCTGAGAGGATGAAATCATAAGCATATCTTTAATCATTGGTTATTTGTGTTTTGCTCTCGTCACTATTAAAATTTTAAGGTGAGAAACACTGAGCATTGTGGTATATATAATGCACTCTAGAAGTTGAGGCAGGAAGATACAAAGTCTAAAGTCAGCCTGGGCCTTGGACCAACAACAGTGTTACTAACATTACAATTATTTCCATAATTTATAATATGTGTAGTATGCCATTTTGTTTTAGATCACTAAGAATATTAGAGCATAACTGTATTTATTATAAATGTGTATATCTTTTGACCCTAAAACAAAACTTTCTGCCTTAGTCTTTTAAAATAATATAAAATTGTAAAGTATATAGAAGCGTTATTGTTGCTAATGTTTTATCATCCTTCTCCTCCTCCTCCTCATCATCATCATTATCATCATCATTTTGGTAATTTTGAGACAGAAAGTTGTTATGTAGTGTAAGCTGACCTCATTATAATTCTCATGTCTTTGCATCTTGTATAAAAGGTTATGTACCATCATGCTCTAATTTTAAACAATTGTAATGATAAATTATAGATATTATAGATGTATAATACTTAATAATTTATTGAAATTATGATTATTCTCCTAAAATTACATGAAAGGATCTGATAAGGAATATTCTTTCAAAGCATTATATATATATATATGGGCCAATATATAGGCCCATATATAGGCCCATATGTCTTGAAAAATACTTTTTTCTGGGTCTTTAATTTTAAGAAATATGAATTTGGGTTTCAATTTTCTTTTGGAGACAACAAGCATCCAACTATAGTACCTATTTCACAGTTGCACTCAGTATACCTACTAGACTCAATCAGCCCACACATCCCTATTTCACCTCTAACCACAGCGTGCTCTTCCTGACATTCTTGTCCTCTGAGGATGTATCCTCTTCTTCCTTCTAGTATTCTATTCAGTTGAATAAACACTTTATTCAGTTAACTCAAATGTGTAAGCACTTGCAAAGTAAAACGTAGAGAAAGTAATAAAAGAAATCAGTTATTTAGATACTTATAATCAGAACTTTGTCTCTTAACACTAAAAAATATTTTATATTAAGTATAAACTCATGAGTCATAAATAAAGTCTGTATCAATTGTATGTTGTAAAAATACACATATTATAGAATTCATAAGTTGTGTGTAAATTTTTCCTGCATACTATTCAATAATATATATTGATAAACCTAAAAATCTATGATGGTTTTCATTTTGGGTGTAATGCATGAATGAATTCAGGAATATTTTGCTTGTTCAAGTTATAAATGAATCATTTGGTTTTATCATCATGTCTAAAGCTTTCCTATCCCAGAATACTGGGTTTTATTTCTGTTGCATGATGATCCCGTTCTATATGCAGGATTTATCACAGTGCATCTGAGAACACACCTTCTCAATTATTATTTCTCATAGACTAAGGACGGGGTGTTTCATGTTCCATTTGTTCTCTTGTTGAATATTTGTTTTGGGTGATTTCTATTCATGCTTCATATATTGCTCATTCTTTTCCCATATTTCTTTTTGACATGGAAACTGTGGTGAATAATACTGTCAGAGATATCATTTTGTTTCATTTTTAATCTTCATCAATCACCTCCAGATGAGCAGTTTTTAACTATTCCTTTTTTTCACTACCTTCCATTGGCACATTATTCCTATTTTAGCCCAAGAGAAGACTCAGAGAACATATATTACAGTAAATTCAGTTTTCTGTTTCAAATTATTCATTCCACTATAATATCTACTTTGTAATTGTTCTGAATTAGGGATATTATGTTCTCTGAAGGTTCATGTCATCACCATATAGTAAAACAAACACTAAAAGTTATTTTGATCTATTAGAAACATTTTTAAAACTAGAGGAAAAGGCATATGCTGACTTATGAAATGATAACTCCTCTGTGCACACCTTAAAAATAACAATAAAATTATACATTACTAAAGTAGGGTAGAAGATCACAAGCAAAAATAAATGAAAATTTTGTTCACTTTATCTATAATTATGCATTGAAAGCTGGGGAAAATTTTCCATAGTTTTGTGTAATTTTTATTTATCCAAGTAATTTGTATACCTTAATGGTTTGTACAAAATTTATTGCAATACTTTATCTAAAGAAATGTATATACCACAACTCTAAAACTCTACTTTTTCTCACCAAGTTAATACAGGTGTTTAAGAAAGTCCTAAATCAATAAATATACCTCCACTAGTAATGCAGCAGCTGCTGTATGCAATCTTCCTGTTCAGTTAATTTCCCCCCCCCCCGCCAAATAACTTGTTAAATTCACAGGAACTGAAATTTTGCAGTTCTTAAATTTAATGAATTGTTAGTTGGCTTTAAATTCTTACACCTAGTGTTATATTCCTGAATGGAATTTAGATCTTGCTCATAATGACCAAACTTCATTATGTAGATATTCAATTCCAGAAGAAGCCTAGAGAGTCACGAAAGATACTGAATCTTAATACTTTTTTCCCCATTGATTTCAAGATATAGAATCTTGGTACAAACTTAAGATTATTGATTAAGTTCTGAACAAAGCAAACTGAAAAATTCCATCTGGCATTATTTTTAATGAGAGGTTGCTAGTAGTGAGGCTATTCCAACTACGGCTATATCAGTCACTTGGGGGAAGTTGGTTGAGGGCTTGTTCTCAGTGTGCCTTTAATACAGTCCCTTTTTTAGTTCCACATTTTGTTATGTGTTTGTTTCATTCAGTTTGATTGAAATGGATTATATCTGGGTCTCTCTAGCTCAGAAAGATCACAGAAGATGTGCTCCTCACTTCAGGATAATTTTATTTTTCTTGATATAATCATTATTTATATTCCTTCACTTTATTATTTATTTTTAATTCTACTCATAACTGTACACAAACATGTATTTCAATATCTTTCAGCCTTCTTCATTCTCTTTCCTTCTCTCCTCTTTCTCTCTATCCTCTCTCTGTTATGGGTGTGTGTGTGTGTGTATATATATATATATATATATATATATGTGTGTGTATATATATATATATATATATATATATATATATATATATATATATATGAATGTATAATGTGTGTATGCATATAAGACAAAGCATATCATATTTGCCCCTCTGAAGCTGGCCTCCTTTGATTAACGTAATGATCTCCAGTTTCATTCATTTTCCTGAAAATCACATAATTTCCTTCTTTAGAGCTGAATGATACTCTATTGTCTATTGTTTCCCTGTTTATTAGCATATATTATGGATGCAAATGGGCTTAATTATGCTACTTTCTGTCATGTGTCCAGAGTAACCTCATCAAATCCACTTCCTCTATCATTGTCCTTCAGAATTTGCTCATTAAACTCATTTTAACAAGTTTCAATGCTCTGTTTGCATACAAGTATGTAAAGTATTTTGACTATATTCATCCTTCTTCACCTATTCTTGCCTACATCCTTCTTTTCCCATCCACTGGCACCCACCAACCAACAGAGCCCATCTTATATTCCTATCATTCATCCATTCATCAGTTTTAGGGCATCTTGGCTGCTTCTGTAGCTTAACTATGATGAAAAGCACTATACTAATGATGAGTTGTTCAATGTGTTTAATGAATGCTAACTTACATCTTATCAATAAACAAAGATCCAAACCAGAAGTCAACAAATTTATCTCAGAACTAAACAATGCCATGGATAAAATGCCCTAAAAAGTATTTCACCCAACTGTAGAAGATTACACATTTTTCTAGTCATCGATGGAACTTTCTACAAAACAGATCATGTATTAGGCCATAAAAATCTTAAAAAATACAGGAACCTTTGGGAATGTAAAAGTCAGTAATTTAAAAAAAATGTTTATGTCTATAAATACCTACACAAGAAAATGATCAACCACAAACAACCACACATGCACCTTAAATAAATAGAGAAATCAGCCTAATAGTTTATTTGAAGCTATTTGGGCATGGGTCTGTTCATATGTGAAAATGGAACTAAGAGAGATAGGGTTGAACTATTGAAGGATAACATTAGTCAAGAGATATTGTAGTCATAAACTGGCATGTTAATTGAAAACTTATTGTATAATTAGCTAAACACAATTCAAATGAACATTCCAATCCACAAATGAGTAGTTGGAAAGAAATAATTAAATATTAGGGCAGAAATCAATTAAATGGAGATCAAGTAAGAATGAATCAATCAACAAAACAGTCCATCTTCTAAAAGATCAGCAAGGCTGACAAATGTTAAGCTGAACTAAACAAAGAAAAACAAAGAGAATCCTTTGCCCTCGTTGTCCACTGGAGAAACCAGATTATTTGAAATATCTTGGGTGAATTTAACTACGGGATTTTGTTTTCATTTAATATTTAAAAGTTAGGGAAAACCGTCCATATTTTTACCATGTACTATATGAATGACATAAGAGTGTATAATACCTTTCCTTCAGTGGATAAAACATAGGAGATCATGTAAAAATGACATACAATTAAGTCGTTTTTAATTAAAAGAGACCATTATTATAATTATGGGCAAAGTAGTTTGGCAAGTGCCAGAAGTCTCCCATTTAGGAGCACAGAAAATTATTTGAAAAATTATTTGAAAAGGGGGCTTTAAATAATGGAAACTTTCATGAAAGCAGAGTCTGAATCTTATCAGTACAAGAGGAATAAGTACCAAAGGGAAATGAAAATCACTCTGCTTGATCTGTCATTCTTTGCTATGGCAACAAGGAAACCCAAATCAATTGCAGCTAACAGCAAAAAATTACTTTTTGCTTGTATTTACAGAAACTTCACTGGTCAGCTGAAACAGGTCTAGTTTTTCTACATATTATCTCATTCTAGGGCTCAAGATGAAGGAATAGCCAAACCTTTCCAATACATTTAAAGTGTTTGCTTGGATCTAGTGTATAAGCTTGTTCACAGTCTATTAGCCAAATCAGATTGGTGTTCATGCCCAGACCGACTACAGCTGCTAAGCACACTCTACTGACTGCAAGGGCAATTTGGGAGAATATGATGTGAAGAATAAGACTCTTCTAAAATCCAGATTAGGAAAATGGCAGACTGTTGCATTTTGTGCTTTACATTCATATAAATAATCTTTTGAAAGAATTGAAATGTAAAACTATTCTACATTCTTGATATATTCATGAAACATACTTTCATATACTGATTGAATTATACCATAAAAACAGGGCAAATTCGAAGCCCAGCAAAAGAGGCTGAGCTGAAAATCAAGCACATGTTGAAGTGTAGGAAAGAGCACCAATTCAGACCCCCACATTAAAATTCGATCAAACAAGTCGTGCACACTGAAAGAACACATGGGTAAAGAACATTCTTACCACCAGGAAAATAAGAAAGGAGTAGTTGGTTTTGAGTTTTTTGTCTTTTTTTATTTTGAGCTCTGGGTTAAAAATGTAAAATATTAAGCAAAGAATGTAGGATGTAGAATCACTGACCTAGCCACAAGCAAATTATATATATATATATATATATATATATATATATATATATATATATATATAAATATCTATACATCCTTTGCTTTATTGAAGTTTTAACATATATTGGTTCTGTTAGAACATGATCATTGGATGGCCATGATAGAAGGTGGATGTTTACAGCCATGTCTTAAAGTTTCCTTCAACAAAACTGAAAACAAACTTTTTCAAAAGATTTCCCACTAATAAGAATTCAGCCATCATGACAGACAGTAACAAAAACATGAAATATTAGATTTTCAAGGCCTTCACACTTAACAATATTAAAAAGATGTAATAAAGTATTTAAGAATGACAATGAAATGACAAAACCTTGATTGTGAAGCAAGTATTATTATAATAATACAAACCTCTGAAATCAAAATATTGGTTCCAGTAGTTAAAATAAATTTATAACAATATATTATAGTGATTAGTTATTATAGGAAACATTTCTACATATATCTACACATATGTAGTTATACATATATTTATAAATGCTTAATTACACATTCATATTGTATGCACAAGTTGTATTTCTTTAAATCTTTCCTAGGTTCTCTAATAGATTTAAAATAAAAATTCATAAGAACCTGGTCAAATTTTTCACAAAGTTTCTACAATATTAGTATCACAATTCATGTACATTTTTCATTTTAAAACTCAGGTATAAGCATTCCAAATATTCCTCATTTTTCATTCCTCAGTTTCGATCTTTTGACATTATTAGAATATTCAACGTTGGTTCTTCGAATGCATGGGCCCTGATGAATCCCTTCAGGTTACTATTTTATCAATATAAGCAATATATTTTTGATTATTAATAGGTGATTCATAGAGAGTGATACCACTAATCTCAAAATGACCTACTAATGAAGAAAGACTGATTGTCTTCTGAACCTGTACATGAAGTTCATAAAAAGTAACCAGATAGATGACTGGCTTCCATATTTGAAGAATGGAGTATAGCTTGAGTGAAAGAAAAAACAAATCAAATAAATTATTATTAAATATTATTCTTAAAATACAGAAAGATAAACTATATTAAAAATAAATGTGTACAGATATGTAAATGAGAGAGACATATTTATATGTTGAGAGCAATGAAAACAATATATGTGATAAATTATTTGAAGAGACAATGGAGGATTTATTAAAAAAGAGAAAGAACACTGGATTCCATAAAAATCTTGAAGTTTAGGGAAAGAAATTTTTATTGAAGATACTATTGGACACATGATGATATACAGAATTCAAAAATAAGGGAATTCGCTTAATTGAAGAATAAGGCAATTCTAGTTATAGTAGATTATTGTGGTTTTTCCTTCTTTCACCTCCTCCTCTTCATTCTCTACTTCCTCCTCCTCCACTTTCCCCTCCTTTTCTTTCATTGTGATAATGTCTTTCTCTTGCACTCTACCACTTGAAACAAGTCAGCAGTACTTTTGTTTAATTTTGTCTACTAGATAGTATCATTAAATTTGAAATAGTCTCCAGTCATAATCATCCTGATTTTCCCTTCTGAGTAGTTGTCATTACAGACATGTATGACTATGCATGGCAATTTAAAAATGTGTAAATAGGTAGTTAAATTTGAGACTCCTATCTGAAAGGAATGCAAATTGCTCAAGAAATAAGAGCAAAAATTGAAAATGCTTTTGCATCAAATTAAACAACTTCTGGACATCAAAGCAAATAAGCATTCAAATCTAAGGAAAATCTATAAAATAAAGAAAATGTTTTCTAGATATTTGTCAAGTAAAGGACTATACTTTAAAAAATTTCAAACCAACTGAAAACTGAAGAAAAGAATCCAGTTTGTAGCTGGACAAAATAAATGATCAGACAATTCTCAATGAAGCATATGAGGCCAATAAACAGAAAAAAACCTCAACATCCTTTGTCATAAAAAATTGAAATGATAAAGATATTCCATCTCACTACAATCAGAATTGCAATCATTAAGAAAACAAGCAGCACTAATGTGAGGTGAATAAAATATAAATCAGTGCAGCCATTGTGAAAAACAGTAAGAAGAGTCTTCAAAAGACTAAAACTGCTATATATCTTGCTATAAAACTCCCAGCTATGTATCCAAAGGAATATAAGTAAGCGTTCAATAGAGACACAACTGAACAGTCATCAGGCAACAAATAAATAAGATAGATAGATGGAAAGATAAAAAGTAATATATTGGTTAAATAATGATCTTGATTGAATCTTTGTACAACATATGCATATATCACTTAATATACATATTTTTTATTTGTCAACTAAAATTAACAAATATATAATGAGGAAATTGTATACAAATCCAGACTCAAGCTGAGCCATATGTACTGAATAAGTAGCCACACTGAATCAAAAGCATTTAAGAAATGAGAAAAAAAGTGAATGTTTGGGTACAACACATGTTTTCAGGAAGGAGACAAGGGAGAACAACGAATAAGAGGTAAGAATGAGAGAGAAAGAGAGAGAGAGAGAGAGACAGACAGAGAGACAGACAGACAGAGACAGAGAGAAAGAAAAATGTGAACAGAGAGACAGCACCAGAGAGATGGAAGGGAAGGATTTTCCACTTGTTAAAAGTCTCAGCTTTTATCTCCGTTTTTGAGTATCCCAATTTTTTGGGAAAAATAAAAAATAAATATTCAGAAATGAAAATACCGACCAAAAGAGAAATATAAACAACCTGTGGAAAATTCTTTCCCTTGTCCTTCGCCAAATAGACTATAATTACAAAATCTGAGTAAAGCAATTTCTCCTCAGTGGATATTCTTAAAAGAAACAAAAATTATAGGATTCATACAGCGATAATATTTTAAAGTGCTAGAGATTCCCGCAAAACAAGTAACAGCTGATAATGGGATGAAAACTGAGATCTTACAACATACATGAAACAAGCATTGGAATATTTTGCCACTCTGGGCAAAATGCAAGCCTACTGAGAAAGTCACATGAAAGAAAAGGGATGGGCAAACAGAAAGCATAGTTATATGACTTAGAAAATGACAGATATTAGTCAAAAATTCAGAAATAAAGCCCAAACCAGGAAAGATAAAGATAACAATCGAACACACTAGAATATTAAGGAAAAGGGTAATGATAAAGTAATGAAAGACAAAGTTTCACCTTGGTTTTAGAAGGCATAAAGAAAATGAAAACAATAGAACAAAAATTCTCCTGAATTTATAAAAGATATATAAATGCATACTGAATGTTTACAGTATATCAGAGGAAAATTTACCGACTGCACTCAGCAATGAAGAATCTTGCATTTAGCCATCTAATTATTGTTTAGACTATAACAACCATATATTGATAAGCCAAGTAGGGGGTTAAGAAGATAATCTGTTGTGATCTCCAGCTAAATTTAGTCAGGTGTAGCTGGCAATGCAGCCTGGTTTCAGGAAATATTCCCTCCGGAAACATATGCTAATAAAGGATACATAAAATATCTGCTTATTATGCTTATACAGTTATTTTATAACATATTATACTTAGATAAGCATAAAATTTATGCATTCTAAGAGAGCTCTATTATTTCTAGTAATACATAGTGTTATATTGTTTATGGCTTATTATTGCTTATTGCTAGTTAGTACTAAGGGAAAGACCCACACATGTATCCATTCCCTAAAGGTGCAGTAAGGAAGTCAAACAGAAACTCTGATTACAGAAATTGGGCTGAGACTGTAGCTCAGTGAACTTAACATGCATAAAGCTAATGATTCTACTTCCTAAACTAAATCAGATAGATGTTATATAGAAAAGCAGATGGACATGACAACTTGTACTTCTCATTGTTGCAACAGGTCCACCTGTATCCTTAAACAACTGGTTTTTTCCCATCTGCTCCACAAGTTGTACTGACATCAAATATAGTGAAAGCAGTGATTATACTGTGGGGGAGGGACATACAAAGCAACAAAGAGATAATATTATAAATGCGTTAGAAACACATGCACGAAAGAAAAAAAACATTAAAATACACATCTAAGGGTTCATTTTCCTGACATCACATTATCTGACCTTTTCCGCTTGCAATGTCGGTGCGGGGGGGTGTAAGGGGGGGAAGGAGAAGGATTGGGATTGGGGGGGAGGGGGGAGACTGGGAAGGGATGTGAAGGGTAAACAAAGGAGGACCCTGCAATGCTTGGTAAGAAATGTACCCATTATCCTGCTCATGTAATTGTAACTCCTCTGTACAGTATGTTCACAAATAAAATTAAATTAAAAAAAAAGAAAAGCAGATGGAGAAGGACAGACAGACAGACAGATAGATGGATGATAGATTTTTTTTTCACAATTTTGGGAGCTACAAAAGTAAAGATTACTTCTTGCTCTAGGATGTATTAAAAGGTCTGTTGTGGCCTTCCTTTTCCTTGAATTCTAGATTACTATCATTTTTCTGTTCTGAATTATTTTCAATGATTATCTCCTTGTCCAAACTTTCTTATTTATTAAGGAAATTAGGCATATTATATTAAGCTACTTCTTTTTATTTGATATATATTTTTATTGCAAAGATACTGTTCCTATAACTAGGCTCCTTCTAAATGATATAATTTTGAGCCAATTAACTGTGAAGATTCCACTGTCAAATTTTGAGCCAATTAACTATGAAGATTCCACTATCAAAGAAATTTCCATGAGATTAAAATCTAAATACATGCAAAACATGCAGTTTAGCCATGTCACAAATAATAATAACAAGAACTACAACAACAGCAATAATAAATACCTCACAAAATCTGGGAAATACGAAGCTGGCCAGCCTACCTTGGTCTTTCTCTGTACTTTCTCTAATATATTCAAAGTCCTGTAAGAGATTTCATCTCCAGATTTGTGCTCCTTGTTATTTCCTTATTTTGTCTGTGTGCACAGATTTTTGATACTAAATTTTGTCTTGGGCATCCTTAAGAATCCAACACTTCAGACATGAACATATGTCTCTCAAGGATGCCTACAAACGCTGTGTCTCCAAGACCATGCCAAGTCTCTAAAATTCTATCTGAATAGACTATGGAGATTCCAAGTATTCCTTTGCTTCAAACCCCTTAAAATAACCGTATTTTACTATTGTCATGCTCTACTTTTGCCAAATAAGTATCAAGTGTCATAATTCTTTGGAACAATTTCCTTTCCTTGTTGTAAAAGCTGACAGAAAAAATTCAAGTTGGAGAATACTTTTAGATTTAAGAAGTCTAAGACTGTGTTCATGCAAGCTTCATTTCTTAAGCTGGGTGGTAAATTTTAAAATTCTCATTAATCTTTCTGAAGCCAAGTTCTTTCTAAATAAGAAGTAAAGCATATAAAGGATTTCTTTTGGGGGGGGGCTTGTTGTGGGGCCTGAACTCTGAGCCTGGGCTCTACCACTTGAGCCACAGCGCCAATTCCGGCTTTTTTCTTTTTACTTATGTGGTGCTGAGGAATCGAACCCAGGACCTCATGCATGCAAGGCAAGAGCTCTACCACTGAGCCACCTTCCCAGCCCCATAAAGGATTTCTTAAAAGAAAAAAAAAGCAGGCACATTTATTTAGAAAGAAAAAAGCAGGCACATTTCATTTTAAATTTTAATAAAGCCAGAAAATTTTGTTTCTGAAGTTCATAGCTAAAATACAGTGCTTGGGATTAAATTTATCAGTAGCAAATGTGAGCAAATGTGAGCAACAGCAAAGTACACATGTCTATACTACCTGTCAGGAGGTGGAGATGTGAGGATTTCTGCTCAAAGCCTACCTGTACAGAAATGTCTATGAGACTCATCTCCAATGAACCAGCACAAAGCCACAAGTGGTTTCCCTTATTTGCAACAACTAGATTATGTCTGAGACAAGCAGAAAAAGGTCAGATAAGATTATGTTAAGGGAAATGAATGCCAAGATAAGGACACAATTGTGTTTTTTTTTTCTTGCTTGCTATTGCTTCTAATGTATTTATAAGGTACCATGTGATTTCTTTGTTGCTTTGTATGTCCCTCCCCTGTTTTCACTGTATTTGATGTTGGTATAATTTGTATGGGGGAAGGGAAAAAACAAATTGTTTAAACAGGGATAGAGTTTGACCCATTGCAACAATGAGATGTACAAGAAAACAGGGAAAACAAACTTTACAATTTAGGTGGTGGGGAACGGGAGAGTGTAGTTGTGGAAGTGGGAGGGAAGGGAAGGTAGGGAAAAAAAAGGAGGAGACAACAATGCTTCAGAAGCAATATACTCATTACCTTGCTCATGTAACTGCAACCCCTCCTCTGTACAGTGTTCTCACAATTAAAAAAATACTTATTTAAAAAAATTCCAGAAGTGGACCAGTGTCTCAAGTGAGAGTATCACTCTTGACTAAAGACGCAAAAGTGCAGTGCCTAGATCCTAATTCAATCCCGAATACCTGCACACACACACACACACACACACACACACACACACACACACATCTCTAAACAATGTAGTATAGAATATGAGTCAAATTTTACATGATTTGTGAGTCTGTGGGTTGAGGATATCTTGGATTCATTTGCAGGCTTTACACATATTCTGCAGAGAAAGCCAATAGAACCTTTGTTCAAGGTATGTTTTTGCTCTCATCCTAAAGTATTTTTTTTCAAATTTTATTTTATTTTATTTGTGAACAAACTGTACAGAGGGGTTACAATTGCATGGGCAGGATAATGCGTACATTTCTTACCAAGCATTGCAGCCTCCTCCTTTGTTTACCCTTACCATCCCTTCCCAGCCTCCCCCCTCCCCCCCATCACAATCCTTCTCCTTCCCCGCCCCCGCACCGACGTTGTAAAGCTCGTTTTGGACATGACAACTTGTACTTCTCATTGTTGCATCAGATCCACCTGTATCCTGAAACAACTGGTTTTTCCCCATCTCCTCCACAAGTTATACTGACATCAAATATAGTGAAAGCAGGGGTTATACTGTGGGGGAGGGACATACAAAGCAACAAAGAGATAATCTTATAAATGCGTTAGAAACACATGTATGAAAAAAACATTAAGATACATATCTAAGGGTTCATTTTCCTGACATCACATTATCGGATCTTTTCCGCTTGACTCGTACATATACTAGATATTGCAAATAAGGGAAACCATGGGACCTATGTTTCTTTGGGCCTGGCTTACTTCACTTACAATAATTTTTTCCAAGTTTTTCCATTTCCTAACAAATGGGGAAATGTCATTCTTTCTAATGGAGGCATAGAATTCCATTGTGTATATATACCACATTTTCTTGATCCATTCATCTACTGAGGGGCATCTGGGTTGGTTCCATATCTTAGCTATGGTAAATAATGCTGCAATAAACATAGTTGTGGTGGTAGCTTTAGTGTGGTCTTGTTTGTAAGCATTTGGGTAAATGCCCAAAAGTGGGATTGCTGGTTCATAGGGGAGTTCTATGTGAAGTCTTTTGAGGAACCTCCATACTGCTTTCCAAAGTGGTTGGACAAGTTTACATTCCCACCAACAATGAAGTAAGGTTCCTTTCTGTCCACATCCCCTCCAGCATCTGTTGTTATTAGAGTTCTTGATTTTTGCCGTTCTTTCTGTGGTGAGGTGATATCTCAATGTTGTTTTGACTTGCATTTCTTTTATGGCTAGGGATGTTGAACATTTCTTCATGTGTCTATTGGCCATCCTTCTTTCTTCTTCAGAGAAGTTTCTCTTTAAGTCTTTCGCCCACTTATTTATTGGGCAGTTGTTTCTTTGGGGATTTGTTGTTGGGGGGTTTAATTTTTTGAGTTCCAAGTATATTTTAGATATGAGACCCTTGTCCATTGTATGGCTAGTAAAGCTCTTCTCCCAATCTGTGGGCTTTCTATTGATCTTGATAGCTATGTCATTTGCCCTGCAGAAGCTCTGCAACTTTATGCAATCCCATTTGTCCAACCTTTCTTTGATTTGTTGTGTTTCCGGGTCTCTATTCCAAAAATTTCGGCCTGTGCCAAGGAGACCTAGGGTTTCTCCTATTCCATCCTGTAATGTTTTCAGAGTGTCTGCTTTGACTTCAAGGTCTTTGATCCATTTGGAGTTGATTCTGGTGCAGGGTGATATATAAGGATCTAGCTTTAGTTTTGTACATGTAGTTAACCAATTTTGCCAGCACCATTTACTGAAGAGGCTGTCTTTCTTCCATTCTATTGTTTTAGCTCCCTTATAAAAGATTAGATGGCTCTAGGTCTGTAGGTTCATTTCTGGGTTTTCAATTCTATTCCATTGGTCCTGAGGTCTGTTCTTATGCCAGTACCAAGCTGTTTTGATTACTATGGCTTTGTAGTAGAGTTTGAAATTTTGTATTGCTATTCCTCCAGTAGTGTTCTTTCCGTTGAGGAGTGTTTTTGCTATTCGGGGTCTTTTATTGTTCCATATGAATTTTTGGATTGCCTCTTCTATTTCCTTGAAGAATGAGGTTGGAATTTTGATAGGTATTGCGTTGAATTTGTAGATAGCCTTGGGAAGTATTGCCATTTTCACGATGTTAATCTTTCCAATCCAGGAGCATGGGAGGCTTTGCCATTTTTTAAGTTCTGTGTTGATTTCCTTTTTCAAGATTTTAAAGTTTTCATCATAGAGGTCCTTCACTTCTTTAGTTAAGTTAATTCCTAGGCATTTTATTTTTTGTGGGGCTATTACAAATGGTGTTGCTTTCCTAATTTCAGCCACACTTTTCTCATTATTGGCATACAGAAAAGCCTTTGATTTTTGGGTGTTAATTTTATACCCTGCTACTTTGCCAAAGTTTTGAATCAGCTTGAGTAATTTGGGAGTGGAGTCTATGGGATTCTTTAAATACAAGATCATGTCATCTGCAAAGAGGGAGAGTTTTATTTCTTCTTTCCCTATTTGGATCCCCTTTATAAGTCTAGAACTTGTCTTATTGCTGTAGCTAGGCATTATAATCCTAGATTGAAAAGGAGTGGCGAGAGTGGGCATCCTTGTCTTGTTCCTGAGTTAAGAGGAAATGGCTTTAGTTTTTCAACTTTGAGTATAATGCTGGCTGTAGGTTTGTCATATACAGCCTTTATTGTATTGAGGAATGTTCCATGGATTCCTAATTTTTCCAAAACCTTCATCATGAAGGGGTGTTGGATCTTTCCGAATGCTTTTTCTGCATCTATTGAGATAATCATGTGGTTCTTATTCTTGCTCCTGTTGATGTGATGAATAATATTAATTGATTTGCGTATATTGAATCAGCTTTGCATCCCTGAAATGAATCCTGTTTGATCGTGGTGTATGATTTTTTTGGATGAAATGTTGAAGTCGATTGGCCAAAATTTTGTTGAGAAGTTTTGCATCAATATTCATCAAAGAGATGGGTCTATAGTTCTCTTTCTTTGATGAGTCTCTGCCTGGTTTTGGGATGAGGGTTATGATGGCTTCATAGAACGTGTTCGGTAGTGAGCTTTCTCTTTCAATTTCATTGAAGAGTTGGAGGAGTATTGGTGTGAGCTCTGCTTTGAAGGCCTTGTAAAATTCCGCTGTGAAACCATCTTGTCCTGGACTTTTCTTAGCTGGGAGGTCTCTTATTGCTGTTTCTATTTCAATGCTTGATATGGGCCTGTTAAGATAGTTTAACTCATCTTGGTTTAGTTTTGGCATGTCAATATTTGCTAGAAAAAGTTCCATTTCTGTCAAGTTCTCAAACTTATTAGCATAAAGTTTTGAGAAGTATTCCCTTATAATGTTCTGAATCTTGGTTGTTTCCGTGGTGATGTTTTCATTCTCATCTCTGAGTTTATTAATTTGGGTGTGTTCTCTTCTTTTTCTGATAAGATTTGCTAAGGTCTGTCAATTTTGTTAAGTTTTTCGAAGAACCAACTCTTTGTTTTGTTGATTCTTTCTATAGTTTTTTTGGATTCTAATTCATTTAGTTCTGATTTAATTTTGATTATTTCTTTCCGTCTATTGGATTGGGGTTTATCTTGCTGTTCTTTTTCAAGGAGGTTTAGATGTGTCATTAAATTGTCAGTTTCAGATCTCTCCAATTTGTTGATGTAGGAGCTCAGAGCTATAAACTTGCCTCTGAGTACTGCTTTTGTTTTGTCCCAGAGGAGCTGGTAATTTGTGTGTTCATTTTTGTTGAATAGCATGAACATTTCAATTTCCTTTCTAATCTCTTCCATGACCCACTCATGATTCAGCAGTGTGTTGTTCAGCCTCCATGTGATGCCGGACTTTCTTTGGTGGCTTTTGGTATTGAGTTCTAATTTTATTCCCTTGTGGTCAGAGAGGATGCAAGGTATAACTTCAATGTTTCTGAATTTAGAAATGTTTGCTTTGTGGCCTAAAATGTGGTCTATTTTAGAAAATGTTCCATGTGCTGCTGAGAAAAACGTGTATTCTGATGCTGCTGGGTGAAATGTTCGGTAGATGTCTGTTAAGTCTAGTTGATCTATGCTGCTGTTTAGATCTGCGGTTTCTCTGTTGAGTTTTTGCCGAGTTGATCTAACTCGTGGGGAGAGTGGTGTGTTAAAATCCCCAACAATTAATGTTTTTGGATCTATATGGGATTTGAGGGAAAGTAGTGTTTCTTTGATAAATTTGGGTGCTCCATTGTTTGGCGAATAGATATTTAGAATTGTAATATCCTCCTGAAAGAGAGATCCTTTAATTAGTATGTAGCGACCTTCTTTATCTCTTCTCACCAATTTTAATTTGAAGTCTATTTTATCTGATATTAGGATTGCAACTCCCGCCTGTTTCTGGGAGCCGTTTGCTTGGAAGATTTTGTTCCAGCCTTTAACTTTGAAAATGTGTTTGTTTTTACGGGCAAGATGTGAGTCCTGCAGGCAGCAGATAGAAGGGTCTTGTTTTTTAATCCAACTAGACAGTCTATGTCTCTTAATTGGAGAGTTCATTCCATTAACGTTAAGAGATAGGACTGACAGTTATTTGGGAGTTCCTGCCATGTTATCCACCTTCTTGGGGGCTGCAAAAACTGGGTTCTTCCTATGGTTCTTGGATTCTTAGTTTGGGTGCAGTTTCTTGGCCTTTATTGCGGTCTTGTTGGTTTTCTATGTGTAGGACATCTTTAAGAATCTTTTGTAGGGCTGGTTTGGTGGAGATGTATTGTTTCAATTTTTCTTTGCTATGGAAGGTTTTTATTTGGCCTTCAGTTATGAAGGAGAGTTTAGCTGGATACAGTATTCTTGGTTGATAGTTGTTTGTTTTTAGGGCATGGCATACTTCATTCCAGGCTCTTCTTGCTTTGATTGTCTCTGCTGAGAAATCTGAGGTGATTCTGATTGGTTTCCCTTTATAGGTGATTACCCTTTTCTCCTTGACAGCTTTAAGGATCTTTTCCTTGGTCTGTGTTGATCCTGTGTGGATTATAATGTGTCGGTGGGAGGTCCTATACTGGTCTGGTCTATTTGGGGTTCTAAAAGCTTCTTGTATCTGAATAGGCCTATCTTTTTGTATGTTTGGGAAGTTCTCTGCTAGGATCCTGTTAAACAAATTTCCTAGACCATTAACTTCTGTTTCTAGGTGCTCCTCTACACCCATTATCCTTAGATTAGGCCTTCTGATGGTGTCTTCCAGGTGTTGGATAGATCTATCATATTTCTTGGACTTGTCTTGGATGGTTGTATGTTCTTTCTCTATAATATCTAGGCTGTTTTCAATCCCTGAGATTCGATCTTCTGCATGATCTAACCTGCTGTCAAGACACTCTACTTTTTTTTATCTCTTTTCCTTCTAGTTGGTCAGCTTTGATGGCTTCAAGTTCTTTGTTGAAGCTCTGTTTTAGGTCTTGTATGAATTTCTGTACTTCCTTTATTTGGTGTTCAGTATTTGTTCTCAAATCACTTAGTTGATTGGTTATGGTTTCTTTGGATTCCCATTCTTTCTGTTGGGTTTCATTCAGCATTCCCTTTGTGGTCTCCCTGGCTTCCTTCAGCTCTTTGTTAATGGATTCCATGAATGCCTTTAGTGATCTTTGTGTATTCTCTACCTGGTCTCTCAATTCCTGTATTACTCTTTGATTAGCTGCCTTCTCTTCTTGGGATTCCTGCAGTTCTCTTTGAGTGTTCTCAGCCTGCTCACGCCATTCTTCACTTTCTCTTTGAGTATTCTCAAGTTGTTCACGCAAATCCTGTATCAGTTTTTGAGAAGCTCCCTCACGCTTATGATATTCCTGTATAAGCTTTTGGGATGCCACTTCTTTCTCCCTTTCACGCTCATACAGAGTCCTTTGGAAGTTGTCAAAATTCTCATTTATCATGGTTGTCACCTGTGTTTGTAGAGCTATTTGTGAACTCTCCTCTGGATTATTCATTATCTGTTCTGACCCCTGATTGTCAGGATTGGGAATTGAGATATCCGGATTTGCCATTTTTCTTGTGTTTTTCCGGCTTACTCTGCCCATTTGAGATGAAAATAGCACCAGTTTTGTGCTAGAACACTATCTTAAGGCAACCATCAATCAAAGTTTGCTTTTGTATATTTAATACTCTACAGATACAATCTAGTTCAACAGATACATCTATTCAACGTCAAACAACTATATGTTAATGGGCTTCGAACCGCAGAGAAGAATTTGGAAGACCAGAAATTATAAGGGTTAGGGAGAGATGTGGGTAAAAAATAGGGATAGATTGGTGTGGGGGGGGCACAGGGAGATTTAACTATGTCCTAAACCCAATGCAGGAAATAGGTTGGGTAGGATGCAAGTAGAGAGAGAGAAAAAAAGAAGAAAGGGCAGGTAAAATGAAAAGAGACCAGAAAAAAAATAGAAATGTATTTAGAGAGGAATGTGAGTATGTTAAGATAAGGGAAGGGACGTAGAGGAGAAGTGAAACACTTAAAAAATGCTTAAAATATTATATAGGTATAAAGAGGTAGTACTGCTATTAAGGAGTTTAAATCTCGGAGGTTTCGAATTGGGTAATATATTTGTGGGTTAAGTGTGTACACAATGGGGAATAGGGTCTACTAGTTAACTGCGGGTTTATCTGAGGATGTGAAGGACAAGAGCTAAGTCACATAAAGAAGGTCAAAAAAAGAGAATAGGTGAACAGGATAATAAAGGGAGGAAAAAAAAAGATCAGAAGTTCGGTAGAGCTAGACAAAAAACAAAAAGATAGTTAAGAAAGAAAGAAAAAGCGAGAGAAGACAAGAAAAGAAAGGAAACCACTCATTCACGTATTCCTAAAATAAAAATTATAAGAGGAAAAAAAAGTTACTAGAAAACCATTATTTTTCAAAAAAGGCAAAAATTAAAGATTAATAAAATTTTTAGAAAAGGAAAAAAAATTATATATATAAAGTACCAAAAAAAAAGAAAGAAAAGAAAAAAATAAGTTCTTTGATTTTTTGGGGGGGAAGGGGTGGGAAGAATCCTGTATCTCCCTTTAGTCTGTGCCCAGCCTCTTGTTGGAGTCTCTGGTCAGCTTGAGGTCCTGTGGCTCGATTGGTTTCTTAAGTCAGTTTGTTCGAACAGGCAGAAAAATGCTCTGCTTTACCCAAGATTTTGGGATCCCCCTCCCAGATTAGTTTAATGGGAGGCAGATCTGCTTTGAGAATCACAAAAGAGGGGGATGCAGTGGTGAGGCTAGGTTCTGGGTAGAGTTGAGGGCTTTCACCAATCAGTAGCTTTTCCCTGGGGCTGATTTGTGAAGCAAAGAAAAAAAAAACTCACAGAGCCCAGCCTGGAGCCGTTCTCAGGGTTTCTGTTTTTCCTTTGATTGTTGAGGCTGCTAAAGGGAGGGGCAGCCTCTGGCTCTGGTTACCCAGTGGGGAAAGCCACTCCAATGGCTGGTGCCTGAGCTGGGTAACTTTTCCCTGGATGGAGCTGAGTCTGGCAGGTCACTTCGCCATTAAGTTCTTGTGACCTGCTAAATGACTCGTTTTATTCCAAGGCCTGAGTTGGAGCTAGCAGCTCCGCCAAGCTTTGTCGGTATCCAAGATGGAGATCACCGGTGCTGGGGGGGGGAGGGGTGGCCTTCCCTCCTCTGCTCCCTGAGTAGGAGTGAGGATGTCGGGCTTCTACTCACGCCGAGTCTTGGATCCTGGGTCGTCTCTGGTCTGCAAACTGCAGGATGAAGCTGTCTGCTCCTTGTCGGTTCTTGCTGGTGTTGAGTAGAATCCGCTCGCCCGCTGCGTCTGGCTCCTTAGTCCTGGATTCTCAGCGCTCAGGTAAAGCCCCGCTGCGGTCTCCACTGCAACCCTGCCGCCGCCGATAGCCCGGCTGCGGTCTCCACTGCCGCCGCCGCCGCCGCCAGCGGTTGCTGGCTGGTGCTCAGATGTGTATTCTTGCCTTGGCTTTCTCTCACTTGTCTAACTCTCTGTCCTGTGATGGCACACTTGGTGTGTTTCTTGGCTTAGGACTGTTCACTGGAACTCTAAAACTGCTTTCTATGCGAGAGCTTGTTCAGCTTCCAGCTTCTCCTCCACCATCTTGTCGCCTCCCTCATCCTATAGTATTTTATGCAGAAAAAAATATCTGTACTTGATTCCAGTGCCCTGCATCTTGTATATACATTTTTTCTAATTTGGGAAGGGGAAGGAAATAACAACATGCTGAAGTAAGGAAAGAGCTTGACCCATTGTACCAATGAGATGTACAAGACACTATGCTAAAAATGAACTTTACAACTTTGGAAGGGGGTGGGAGGAGTTGTGGAATTGGGGAGGGAAGGGATGGTAGGGGCAAAAACAAAGGAGGGGGTAACAATTCTGGATAGGAAATGTACTCACTACCTTATTCATGTAACTGTAACCCCTCCGTACAGTATTTTTACAATAAAAATATATAAAAAGGATATGTTGGTAGCTAATTTAAAACTGTCCAAGCTTACTGCATTGTCAGTGGTTGTGTAAACTTGTTCTAGCACTTTGTAAAGTAGTATGCAGGTTCCTCAAAAGACTCCACATAGAGCTCCCCTTTGACTCAATTTGGGACATTTACCCGAATGATCAGAAACAAGACCATTCTAAAGCTATCAACACAACTATGTTTATTGCAGCATTATTTACCATAGCTAAGATATGGAACCAACACAGATGCTCCTCAGTAGATGAATGGATCAAGAAAATGTGGTATATATACACAATGGAATTCTATGCCTCCATCAGAAAGAATGGCATTGCCCCATTTGTGAGGAAATGGACAGACTTGGAAAAAATTATATTAAGTGAAGTAAGCCAGGCCCAAAGAAACATAGGTCCCGTGGTTTCCCTAATTTGCAGTAACCTGTGTATGTATTGAGTCAAGCAGAAAAAGACAGATAAGTTGAAGTTAGGCAAAATGGACCTCAAGATAAGGACTGAAGGGTTTTTTCTTGCTTTCTATTGCTTCTAATGTTTTATAAAGTGATTTTTTTTCGGTTGTGGGGCATGAACTCTGGGCCTGGGCATTGTCTCTGAGCTCTTCAGCTCAAAGCTAGTGCTCTACTTATTTAGCCACAGTGCCACTTCCAGCTTTTTCTGTTTATGTGGTACTGAGGAATTGAACCCAGGGCCTCCTGCATTCAAGGCAAGAACTCTACCACTGAGCGACCTTCCAAGCCCAGGGTGATATGTTGTTGTTGTTGTTGCTTGGTGTGTCCCTCCCCCACGGTATAACTCCTGTTTTCACTGTAGTTAATGTTGGTATAATTTGTGGAGGGGAAGGGAAAAACAAATTGTTTAAATAGGAACCCATTACAACAATGAAATGTACAAGACATTAAGTTGAAAAATGAAATTTACAACTTTGGGGAGGAGTCGGGGGACTAGATGGGGGAGAGGGAGTGTCGCAGCAGGAATGGCAAAGGGAAACAAAGGAGTAGGCAACAATGCTTGATAAGAAATGTGCTCATGGTAGGACGAGGCCAGGCATGCCCAGCGCAGCCAGGTTACAATCTGACTGGCTAGCCAGTCTGGAGCACCTGGGCCTCCAAGTGTAGGATCCTGGTTGCTTGTGTCCTGCTTGACAATTTAGCTCTCTCCAGTTGTGTCATGGCCCCCCAAACCCTGGGACCAGGAACCTGGTTTACTTGGTAAAAGGTGCCGTTGGCTTTCCCCACAGCCTGCCCCTCCGCCCCCCCCCCACAACCGGACTCGAACCTTGGGTATTTCAGGCCACTCCTCTGTAGCTGGAGACCTGCCGGGCAGCCTCTGGGAGAAGCAGGCACAAACCTTGTAGGGCCTCCGGCCCCAGGGACCCGAAGAGGATGAGCTGGCTCTTTCCCCTGACCAAGAGCAGGGTCCCTGGTGGTGGCCTCACCAGCCTCCAACAGCAGAAGCAGTGCTTGATCGAGTCCCTCCGGAACTCCCACTCCAGTATAGCTGAAATACAGAAAGATGTGGAATACAGATTGCCCTTCACTGTAAACAACTTGACAATTAACATTAATATAGTACTTCCTCCACAGTTTCCTCAGGAAAAACCAGCGATCAGTGTTTATCCACCAATCTGACATCCTTTAATGGATAAACATGGAATATATGTTACCTCTCCATTAGTAAGCAATTTTACAATACACTCAGATCTTGGAAAGATTAGCCAGAGTCTGTTGGATGAGTTTTGGAAGAATTCTCCTGTTTTAGGTCCCACTTCAACAGCATTTCCATACCTGTATAGTAACCCAGGTGGGCTGCCTCCTTATGCTTCTTAGGGTTTTCCATTTCTTCCAGCATATCCTCCTCAAGAAGCTAACAGAACATCACTTCTTTGTTACTGACACTGTTTCTTCTTCAACAAGTTATACAACAGCCAAGTCTGCTGCTCCTACATTTGGTGTCCTTTCAAGTCTGCCATTGCCTGTTCCCACAATGGAAACTTCAACACCGATAAGCCAAAATGGTTTTGGGTACAAGATGCCAGATGTCCCTGATGCATTTCCAGAACTCTCAGAATTGTGTCACAACTCACAGATATGAATGAACAAGAGGAAGTATTACTAGAACAGTTTCTGAGTTTACCTCAACTAAAACAAATTATTAATGACAAGGGTGATTTAGTAAAAAGTAGCCCAGTTTGGAAGCCAAAAGGCAAACTGTTTTAGATAAGTATTAGTTACTTACACAAATGAAATCTGCGTTTGAAAAGAAGATGCAGAGACAACATGAACTGAGTGAGAGTTGTAGTGCAAGTGCCCTACAGGCAAGATGGAAAGTCGCTGCACATGAAGCTGAGGAAGAATCTGATAATATTGCTGAAGATTTCTCGGAGGGAAAAACTGAAATACATGATTTTCTCAGTAGCTTCATGGAAAAAAGAACAGTTTGCCACTGTAGAAGAGCCAAGGAAGAGAAACTTAAACAAGTGATAGCAATGCACAGCCAACTTCATGGTCCATTACAGATTTTCCTGAAAACATGGACCACCAAGAGAGAAATGAGAAATAAAACTAAGTACATTATTTTAGACTTAAGGTTTGTAAGTTGGCATTTCATTGCAATGGCTGAATTCAGATGTACTCTACATTGTTTAAAGAACTGAGATTGTTTTTTATATAGATTAGAATGATTATGATCTTTGCTTGGAAATTTTTTCTGCAGTATTTGCACTAAAAACGCCTATTTATCATAGGTAAATCCTGTCCTTTTTAAATTTCACTGCTATTCTTATAATTAAATACCTTATGCATGTGATTTTAGTTTTAATATTTTATGAAAAGTACTTAATCTTGTACTTTTAATTTGAAACTGCCTCATTTCTTTATCAAGAATGATATCTTCTTTAGATTTTTTTCCTCTCAGTAATTTTTAAGTACTTTCAGCTATGGAAAGATACCCACACCCTCTCTTTTTCTTTCTTTTTGAAGAAAACTTTCAAAAGCAATTTGTTTTTAAATATTCATAATACCAGAAAATATCAAACCTGCCAATGTGCCATATATATACCTATAACATATAAATATACCTATAATATATATATATATATATATATATATACCTATAAAATTCAAAAAATGTCTTCATTACATTGCTCATGTAATTGTAACCCCTCTGTTTGGTATTTTCATAATAATAAAACTTTAAAAAATTAATTTTTAAGAAAATTTAAAAAATATCTCTATGGAAACCTAATCATCTTTTTGATCCTTTCACAAATCCTCTAAACTGAATGATATATTTTACATGTTACTCTGGTACCCCTACATATTTTTTATTGTCCTAAGGAAACTCTTTAAAAGATACTCTATTGATTGATATTTTGTGTGTCAACTTCCCAAAATATGTTCTGCCCTCATATCCAACTAAAAAATTCTCATCTTCATCTTCCTTTTTGAAAAGTGAACACCTGTCATTTAGATAAGAATCAATACATGATTTTATTCATCAGATATTCAAACTGTCATCTCAGTTGTCAGGAATAATAGAGTTCAATCAATATACTCATTTATTCTAGATCAAACTCTTTGATACATTCTCATGGCATTGATAACAAAACCAAGCATCAACATATATGACTTTATTTCATCTCATGTTCTCTCTAGAATGTTTAGAAAATTGTCTCTTAAATGTACAGCCACAGAGTAGCTATATTTAGTTGATTAATAAATTATTTTATTTACTAATCTATTTATTTCAGTAATGGGACTTGAACTCAGGGACTCAGTGTTATTGTTCCTTAAATTTTATGGTCATGGCTAGTGCTTTACCATTGCAGCCACATAAGAGTCTTACAGATTTACATACCTGTGTGGGAATCGAGTCATGATCTGAGATGTCAGCCTCCTGAGTAGCTAGGACTACAGGTATGAGCCACCAGTGCCCAGTTTTATACTTAGTTTATTTTAAATTAGATTTATTCAGAAAGGCATCTAAGCGAAAATGCTATTTTTAATATTTTAAGATCCAAACTACCTCCAGAGTCCTCTCCTCATTGTTGATGGACTCATTTGCCCAGGGATGACTATTATTTGGGTCCTTATAAGAAATTTATGACAACATGTGAAAAGAAACAAATTTGTAATTTTATACTGGAAAGTCAGAGTCTAATTTGCAGGACTAAACATAGTGAATACTCTCCAGCTGTGAACGCGTGAAAACTATAGACAAGGATGATCAAGAATGGCCTCAGCTAGGATTCTAACCAGTGAATTCGAGGCTAGTAACCAGGGCAAATACAAGGCTTCATGGTTCAAATTTGATAATGAACTCTAAGGGGAGCAATGGACAATCAGCCTCATCTAAAAGACTAGCTGGGAGTGGGATTCTGCAGACGTTGTTGGTCATGAGCTTTTCCAACCTAATAGGGATTGAGATTTATTTACACATAATCTCTCCAGAAGAGGTCACTAACACCATGACTGTCCATTCATTGAATTGTGTCACACTAAACAATGCCCTTTCATCAAAATTTATTTAGAATTACCAAGATCATCTTGAAAGTCATTTAAGATGACCCCTTTCTTTGTTCCTTCTGAAAAACATTGATGGATGAATCTGGGAAGATGAAAGACAAAATTCACTCACTTTTGAGGCTGGGAGGGTGGCTCAGAGTGGTCGAGTGCTTGCCTCCAATACATGAGGCCCTGGGTTGGATTCCTCAGCACCATATAAACAGTAAAAACAAAAACAAAAAAAAATACAAAGGCCAGAAGTGGCACTGTGGCTCTACTGGTAGTGTTCTAGCCTTGAGCTGAAGAGCTCAGTGACAGTAACCAGGCCTAGAGTTCAAGCCCCACAACACACAAAGAAAAAAAATCACTTTTTTTGTTATTGTTCTCGTATGCCCAACAATGTTTTCTTCTCATAAGAATTTTGTTGAATATGAGATTCTAAACTTGTCTTTCTGTTTTAGTTTTGCTCTATTTTGTTATGTCTTTCTTCCATACTTTAAATATTCTCCTCCATTTAATTGTTGCTTGGAAAAATTTAGAAGATTTTGATAAAATCTTTATCTTTGTCCCTCTGAAGTAAGGCTCCACTATGTGGGATTTTCTTTCTTTTTTTAAATTTAATTTAATTTTATTGTAAAGGTGATGCAAAGAGGCTTTATAATTCCATAAGTAAGGTAGTGAGTTCATTTCTTGTCAAGCATTGTTACCACTCCCTCATTTTTTCTTCCACTTTCCCTCTGACTCACCACAGCTAAGAGACATTGTGTTAGAACCAGACAGTCTTTCTTTTTCTCTTAAAAATATATTTTATTATTACTGTTCAGCTAATACACAGATGTATTGTACAGGTAATGTTATAATTATGTAAGTCAGATAATAAATGTATTTCCTTTTGAACTCTGCCAGCCATTCCTTTGCTCTCTCCCAGTTTTTCTCTCCCATCCCTACTCACAGTTTTAGTTTAATTTAAATTTAAATTTTATTGTCCAGGTGTTGTACCTAGAGGTTACAGTCACATAAGTAAGTTAGTCAGTATATTTCTTGCTAACTTTTTACTCCTGCCTTCATTTTTCTCCTGCTTTCCCTTCCCCCAAGCCCTCCCCCAAAGTTGTACAGAACATTTCCAACATACGGTTTTGTGAGTATCGCGGTTGAATTGGTTCTCATCTTTGTCCTTTGAAACACCATTTTTGTTACCCTTCCCTAATTGATATAAACATTTATACAATACCCAGGGTACCAAAATCAAATACAGTGACAACAGGAATTATACCATAGGGGAAAGTACATGTAAAAGAAACAAAAAAAATCCACATAGTACATTAAAAAACAACAACAACAAAGAAAAACCTCCTGTGCCCATATCTTGGGATTCATTTTTCTTAGCATCATCTTATATGATCATATGTACATAGCTATTGAGCTATTCTGCACATCTGCTAAGATTATCCTAGATGTATACTATTTATTACACATAAGGGAAACCATGGGACCTATGTTCTTTTGGGTCTGGCTTATTTCACTTAATATGATTTTTTTTCCAAGTCCTTCCAAATGGGACCGTGTCATTCTTTCTGATAGAAGTATTGAATTCATATATATCATCTTTTTGGTTGGTCATGGGGCTTGAAATCTGGGCCTGAGCACTGTTCCTTAGCTCTTCAGCTCAAGGCTAGAGCTCTACCACTTGAACTACATGCCACTTCTGGTTTCTCTGTTGATTTATTAGAGATAAGAGTGTCAAGGACTGTCCTGCCCAGGCTGGCTTTGAACACAATCCTCAGATCTCAGCTTCCTGAGTAGCTAGGATTATAAGCATGAGCCACTGGCACCCAGCATATATCACATTTTCTTGATCTATTCATCTATTGAGGGACAGTCACTTCATTTTCTACATACTGTCTAATGAATACCACTGCTGCATTTGTTCTCCCTTTGTCCCACCTTTTCTGTGCCCCCCATCCTTCAAATGACAAATAAAGGAAAATAACAAAAACAGCAGCACCAACACCAAAAATCTCATTTCCATCTCTTGGAATTCATTTCATTAAATATTATTTTATAAGAACATGTGCACATAGTGATTGTTCCTTTTTGATATGCTGCTATGAATATCTGCCAATGGTCTCACTGTGTGGTGGGTGACTTTTTTATTTCTGCTGTTGGTGTTCTGCCATTAAAATATGATTTTTTAAAATATTTGCTTTGTTTTCTGTTAGCTTCTGGAATTTCATATAAATTTTGTTTAATTTTCAACTATTATCATTTGATCATCTGTTCTGGCCTTTGTATTCTTGCTTCTCTGGTATTCATTATACATATATGATACCTTCAATAATTATCACATAGATTCTGAATATTTTATTTCTTTTAATTCATTCCTTTTTCTATCTCCTCAATTTCAGATTGGTAACTGTCTATTGAAAAGTCTTTAAGCTCACTGATATCTTCATATGTATTTTTCCCACTACACTGATGAGTTCATCAGTCTTTTGTTTTGTTTTATATTAATATCGTCAGTGATATTTTAAAAATTCTTTCTAATGTTACTGTCTCTCTCCTTACCTGTATGTTTAATTCATGATGTCCAATTTGTTCCATCCATGTAGTAATTATGATTATATAATTCTTTGAAATTGTCAATCTGAAAATTGTTATATTGGATTAAAAATTCATACATATTTTCTGAACCTGGCCCTTAGTGTCTCTTAAATTTTTGTGAAAAGACAAATACATCAAGTACATAGAATACAAGTAAAAAACGCCAGTAGTATGAGGATTTATATTTATCTGGCTGGGCATTAAGATCTATTTCATCTTTGCTGTACTTGTAGGTATTAAAAGTTCTTTACTTTTTATATTCTTGTTTTATTTATTCCCCCTGCTGGATTTGGGGAAAATAAAACACCTCGCTGTTATATAGCCTTTGTTATATCACCATCAATCACTTATACCCAAACCCTGTGGTAGGTTTGAAAGGTATCTGTAAAGATATTTGCTTTGTATTTTATACCTAAGTTTCTCTTGCTTTCCGTTTCCCTCTGTTTTCTCCGTCCCAGAACCATCACCCCAGTCTCTCTCTCTTTCTCTTTCTCTCTCTTCCTCTCTGTCTTCCTTTCTCCTCCAAAATTTTCAGTTTTGACTTTCCTAGTACATGACAGAAAGGCAAGAAGAGGCTGGGTTTTCAAACAATCCTTTCCCTATTTCAAATCACACAATAGTGGCACCGTTTTTCTTAACCAGAAGACCATTCTTGCCAAGAACAAGATATTTTGGGAGCATCTCTTTTCTTCGGATGTCAGAAATTATTAAAATCTGAGCATTGTGATGGGAACTTGTCAAAACTCTTACAGGTAAATTTCATAGAAATATATCTTCATTACTCCCACTAAAGAAGTTTCTCACCAAGTTGAACCTACTTTTCACCCAGTGTCTAGCAACTTAAAGATGTTATTGTGTGTGAGAGGAAACTGAGTTGATTTGAACATGGGTTACCCCAACCTATCTTTGTGTTAACAATCCATCCCAAATGTATTATCATGCACTGGAGTTAATAATATATGCAATTTATAAGGATTAACTGCAAAGGCATTGAAAGTCTGAAAATGAATCTGATTTTTAGATTTAAAGGCAAATTCTAGCATATTAAACTTGTGCATGTTCTTAAACATCATAAACAAATGAAGCATTCTACATACTCACGATACATGTATGAGTGATGTGGGGGCAATATTGAAGTAGACTCAAGCTCACAGGAATGAGAAAATATCATCATATTATCCAAATTACACAATGAACCCGGTGGTAGCTATCTACCCACATATTCTAATAACAATATCAGAGGAACTTCATTAGGAAAGTCTTTTTTTATGTGGTGCTGACCAATCGAACCCAGGGCCTCAGGCATGCAAGGCAAGCACTCTACCACTGAAAAAAAGAAAAAAAGAAAAGTCTTTTTTATGAACTGATAAATTTAAATTTTCCCTTAAACTTGATGATGTTTTAACTCGTGAATCTACATTACTAAAAGTTGAAAAGTTATTAGCAAGCAGACCTACCTGATGTGACATTTTACAAATTTCTCTGCCAAAGTTTCTATTCTTTGTTATAATTGACATCTTGCTGTGATTCCCATTACCCAGTGCAGAAGAAAGTCATTTGTGGATAAACGCAATAAAATATACTTATAGAATTTTGTTCCCCTTTTTTGAACCTAGAATTCATCATTATTGACTGGTGCATTATAAAATTAAACTAAAACTAGGCCACAGTGGGTCATGTTTTCATAATGCTAGGTACTCAAAGGCAGATATCTGGAGGAGGGAAGTTCAAAGCCTGTATAGGAATAAGACCGCATGACTCTCCATCTCTGATGAACTAGCAAAATGCTTGTGATGGTTCTAGCTATGAGCCTCAGCCATGCACAATAAGGCTGAGTCAATGTGAATTTTTCTAACGCATTTATAAGATTATTTTTTGTTGCTTTTTATGTCCCTCCCCTACAGTATAATCCCAGCTTTCACTGTATTTGATGTGGGTATAATTTTTGGAGGGCAATGTGAAAAACAAATCGTTTCCATAGGGATACAAGTGGAGCCATTGCAACAATGAGATGTACAAGTTGTTATGTTGAAAACGAAATTTACAACTTTTGGGCGGGGGGGGGGCGGAACGATGGGGGGGCGTTGGGGAGGATGGGAAGGGATGGGAAGGGTAAATAAAGGAGGAGGCTACAATGCTTGATAAGAAGTGTACTCATTATCTTCCCATGTAATTGTAAGTCATCTGTACAGTATTTTCACATTAAAAAAAATAAAGAAAGAAAGCTGAGTCAGAAATTAAGTCGCTGAGCTCAAACACATCCATCATCACCATCACCACCACAAGAAGTGATACCAGACAGAATACACCATGTTTTCTTACTTACCCTTGAAATGTCATCTCTGACTACAGGTGATACTACCATGATATCAAAACTTACTGAGTTAACCAGATATGCTTTATTTGAAAAGGTGAAGTATTTCTTCTACATCTGTATCAACTTACACTTATTGTGTGTCCAAAATGGGAATGATCACGACTTTTACCAACTTGAAAATGGTCTCTATTTAAAAGCACTGGTGGATTTCAATGCCCAAATTTCATAGAAAAAGAACATGGAACATGCAGAAAATATGTTCAGAATTAATCATAGCATCTCTACTTCATTTACATTCTGATGACCATAATATTCCACAAAGTCTAACAGAAAAGCTCAAGAGACACATCTCCAGTTAACCAACACAAAAGCCAAGAAGTAGCAGTGTGATTCAAGTGGTAGAGCTACAACTTTGAGTGGAAAATCAAAAGTGATAAAATCTATATATGATCTTGGACAAGAATCCAGGCCTTGGTGATGAATATGACATTGACAAATGGATTTGCTATAGACATATACTTGCTAATAGTTTGGAAAGTTTTGTTGTTGTTGTTGTTAACTTTCAGGACTGAAGATTTTCCTCAAATAACTATGGTTCTGATTGCAGCAATATTGATAACTGATTTTGTGATCTTGGATGGGGAATTCAATGTACCTCTCTAATGATATATTCAGTTTACCAAGACTCTTAGGAGAGGAAATATGAAACATCATTTAATAAGAAACGTTATTTTTTTCCAAGCATTGTTGGGTTCATTCCTGTTATCTTAAGTATTCAAGGAGGACGAGATTTTAGGATTGTGATTTGAAGCTAGCTAGGGCAGAAAAGTTTGTGAGATTTTTATACCCAAATAGCTACTTTAAAAATCCAGAAGTGGATTTTTAGCTCAAGCCTCAGAGTGCCAGCTTTAAGTGAAAAGGCTAAGAGATTTTGAGACACTGAGTCCAAGCACTAATACCAGAAGAACAACAAATAAACGAACATCCTCTAGTATTTTAAACCATGGTAAACGTTCTCACATTCTAAAACAGTCCCTAAATTCTGACACTCTTAAAACAACATCTTCAACACTTAACAAAAGTAAAAAAAAGAAAAGAAAACTTTAAATTTTATAATAAATTTATGTAAAACTTGTAAATTTTCTTGACCAACTGTGTTCTAGTCTCTGCCCAGGCCACAACACTGCTTAGATCTCCTGGATTGCACTTGCACTATATCACTATACATATATATATATATACACATATATACATATATATACACATATACATATATACATGCATTGTATAAATGCTCTCCATCTCTCTCTATATATACATAAACATGGGGTTCTTGCAAGATATTTAGTATATCATGAACAGGCACCAATTGCCATTCTGTACAGTCTTCAATCAGGTTCTAAATGACCTAATACTAAAGAATTTGTTTTCAGGAAAATAGACCAGAAGAGAAATGCCTTAAAATTATGTTTTAAAAGACCTTATTAAATACTTCTGTGCACTAAAGCAGTCGTTAATCTTCATAGTATTGACCCTTGGCTAAAAGTGTCCTGGCTGCAAAGATATAAGACATGGATCTCCATTCTATCAGTAAATGTAAAGCTAAGAGCCAGTCTTAATAGTCCTTAGAAGACAGATGGCTTTGGATGGTGTATCAGTCACAGATTAGTCAGGGGAAAGAATCCACCCAGTAATTTAAACAAGAGGGAAGTTCAATAGAAAGAACTATGAACTATAGGAAAGTATTGGGGTACTACAGTGTTGGCTTATAAAATAAGAATAACTGCAAAGAATATAGACACAGAAATGTAGGAGAGAGAGCAAAGCATTGTGGGCTCACATAATGACAAAGGAGTTGTTATGGCTGGGCTTTTGGAAACATACTGTCTGGCTGGATATTGCTGTGGGTTTGCAGGTGACTGGAGATGGATAGAAGTGTCCTCCTTGGTAGGGAAGCTGGGTGCATTACAAGAGCTTGTCCATGATCACCCAGAATGAACCCAGAATGTGAATACAAAACACTCTGTGCTATATCTTGCACCTTCTGTAGGCTTTCATCTAGGAATTCTGAAGTGAAACAACTATGTGAATGAGGAGCTCCTTTGTGGAATACAGTGCTGGTTTTATATCGTATGTGTGCTTATGACTGACTTTAGCCTGGGTATTTACAGTCCCTGGTCTTCAAATCCCCTTTATGGTAAATAGTCCCTCCTTTGTATGAGAGTCCACGCCAATGACATGATCAGTGTTTAAAGATTTGAGTAAAACTTAAAAGAAATCTTTACACACATTTTTTTTTCATGGCAAATAACTTTTCTCAGAATCAATAACTATTTTAAAATATGTTTCATAAGTATTTTTCCTCAATTAATAAGTTATAATTTACAAAAATAAAGTAAGTGAGGCAACCAAAGGTCTGAAACCACTTGCATTCACATCTATGAAAGCAACAGTAATAAATCCATCTATCCAGGTGGGTGAGATTCAGGAAGGAAACAGAAATAGAGGAAGCATCTTTATAGCTATCATAAAAGTCTTACTTCATGTGTATGTTTTTAGACCTTTTTATCTAAGATTGTATTCACTGATTATAATTTCTCTCCATCCCTCTCTTTCACCTTCTCTCCCTATTTCCTCCCCACCCTCTCTCATTCTCCGCAATCCCTTCTCTCCCTGTCTCCTTTCTATTTTTTTTTGTTGAAATAGGTATTATGCAAGTCTTACTTCATGGTTGTGTGTTCAGATATTTTTCTCTTCTAGTCTTTTATTCATTGATTACCATTTCTCTTTCTCTACCTCTTACTTCCTCCCTCTTTCCCTTCCTCCCTCTTTGCTGTCTCTCTCTCTATTTCTCTCTCTCTCTCTCACCATCTATCCCTCTCCCCCTGCCACCATTCTTTTCTTCTTCTTGAAGACATCTAAAATAATAGACCCTGTCTTGGAAACTTGTAAATTAATGACAAGTTTCATTTCGCATCTTATTCCTCGTCCTCATCCTTCTCCTTCCTCCTCCTCACCGTTGTTGTCCTCCTCCTGCTCCTCCTACTCCTCCTGCTCCTCCTGCTCCTCCTGCTCCTCCTCATCCTCCTCCACCTCTTCCTCCTCCTCCTCTTCTTCTCCTTCCTCCTCTTCTTCTCCTTCTTCTTCTCCTCCTCCTCCTCCTCCTTCTTCTTCTTCTTCTTCTTCTTCTTCTTCTTCTTCTTCTTCTTCTTCTTCTTCTTCTTCTTCTTCTTCTTCTTCTTCCTCCTCCTCTTCTTCCCACCACCCCTTTAACAAATAACTGATTAGAATTCATGGTCTTTTGCTTGCTAGGCAGTGCTCCACTACTGAGCTATATCCATAAGTAATTTCTAATGTTTAAGTATTCTTTACTTAGGGATTCAAAACTTTTGCACAGGTCAGAATGGACCTTAATTCCTCTTTTTTATTGTGAAAATACTGTACAGAGGGGTTACAATTACATGGGCAAGATAATGAATACATTTCTTATCAAGCATTGTAGCCTCTTCCACCAATCCCCCTCCCTCCTGGACCTTAATTCTTCTACCTGAACTTCTCATTGTGAAGACTACAAGCATATATTCCCAGGCTCAATTGTTTTGTTTTGTTTTGTTCCTTGAGTCAAAGTCTTTCTAACTTTGTACCTAAACATTCCTGTAATTTCAGAGGGAAGGATTTCATTTTTGAAGGCCAAGTTGGATGAAAAAAAATAAAAACAAGTTAGCAAGCTCTCCTCTCAACTTAATTCACACTTAAAGACTATAGTGGTATGCAAATGCAATCCCAGCTATGAAGGAGATCTATGGCTTATATAGAAAAATTGTGATCTTGGCCTAGGTAAAAAACAGAGGACCGAGGGAGTCTGGGAAGATGGCGGAGGAGAAGCTGGAGTCTAAGTAAACTCTCTCATAGAAAGCAGTTTTAGAGTTCCAGTGAACAGTCCTAAGTCAGAGAATTACACCAAGTGTGCCATCACAGGACAGAGAGTTAGACCAGAGAAGGAAACCCAGGCAAGGAGACACTTCTGAGCCCTTGCCAGAAGCCGCCCCGGCAGCGGCAGCTGTGGCGGTGGCGGGCGAGCCCAGCCGCCAAACCTGAGCAACAGAGAGTCCAGGACAAAGGAGCCAGAGGCAGCAGGCGAGCGGATTCTACTCATCACCAGCAAGAACCGACAAGGAGCAGACATCTTCATCCTGTAGTTCACAGACTAGAGATGACCCAGGAACTAAGACTTGGCGTGAGTAGAAGCCTGACATCCTCACTCCTTCTCAGGGAGCAGAGGAGGGAAGGCCCCCCTCCCCCTCCCGAGCACCGGTGATCTCCATCTTGGATACCGACAAACCTCGGCAGAGCTGCTAGCTCCAACTCAGGCCTTGGAATAAAACGAGTCATTTAGCAGGTCACAGAACTTAACTGCAGCATGACCTACCAGACTCAGCTCCACCCAGGGAAAAGTCACCCAGCTCGGGCGCCAGCCTGAGGAGTGGGTTTCTTCACTGGGTAATCATGGCCAGAGGCTGCCCCTCCCTCTAGCAGCCTCGACAAGCAATTGAAAGTCAGTAAACAGAATCCCTGAGATTGGCTCTAGACTGGGCTCTGTGAGGTTTTCCCAAACCACCCCCAGAAAAGCTACCAGAACCTAGACTCATCACTGCATCCCCCTCTTTTGTGATACTCAAAGCAGATCCGTCTCCCAATTAAATAGCCTGGGAGGAGGATCGCAAAATCCTGGGTAAAGCAGAGCATTTTGCTGCCTTTTCGAACAAACTGACTTAAGAAAAAAACCAAGCCACAGGACCACAAGCAGACCAGAGACTCCAACAAGAGGCTCGTTACAGACACAAGGAGATACAGGATTTTTCCCACACCTCCAAAAAAAAAACAATGAAGTTTTTCTTTTTTTTCTTTTCTTTTTTCTCTTCTTCTTTGTCTTCTTTTTTTTTCAGTTTTTATTTTTGGTACCTTATATAAAAAAAAACTTTTTTTTCTATGCTAAAACTTTTTTCAACCTTTAATCTTTGCCTTTTTTGATAAAAAAATTGTTTTCCAGTAACATTCTTTTCCTCTTATAATTATTATTTTGGGGATAGGGGAGTGTGTGTTTTTGCTTTCTTTTTATCGTCTTCTTTCTCTTTTTTTTCTTTTAAAATTATCTTTTTGTTTTTTGTTTAGCTCTACTGAACTTCTCATCTTTTTCTTCTTCCTTTCTTATCCGTTTCACCTTCTCCTCTCTTTCATTATTCTTTATATGACTAAATTCTTGTCTTCCACATCCTCTGATAAACACGTAATTGAATATTAGACCCTATCCCCCATTGTGTACACATTTAATCCACAAATTTATTACTCAAGTCAAAACCGCTAAGACTTAAATTCCTTAATAGCAGTACTACCTCTTTATACCTATATAATATTTTAAGCATTTTTATTTTTAAAATGTTCACATCTCCTTTATATACCTCCCCTTCTCTCAATAAGTTCATGTTCTTACCTAAATAGATTGTTATCGACTCTACATAATTTTATTAATTTCTACCTTTCTATTTGTTCTGGTCTCTTTTCTTTTCCCTTTCCCTTTCTTTTTTTCCTCTCTCCCTACTTTCATCCTACCCAACTTATTTCCTGCTATGAGATTAAGACTTAGTTAACTCTCCCTGAGCCTCCCCACATCAATCTATTCCTAATTTTTACCCACAACTCTCCCTAACCCTAATAATTTCTGGTCTTCCAAATTCTTCTTTGCGTTTCATAGCCCATAAAGGTATATTTGTTTGATGTTGAATGGATGTATCGGTTGAACTAGATTGTATCTGTAGACTATTGACTGTGCAAATTCAGACTTGGGTTGATGCTTGCCTTAAGATAGTGTTCTAGCACAAAACTGGTGCTATTTTCATCTCAAATGGGCAGAATAAGCCAGAAAAACACAAGAAAAATGGCAAATCCGGGTATCTCAATTCCCAATCCCAATAATCAGGGGACAGAAATGATAATGAATAATCCAGAGGAGAATTCCCAAATAGCTCTACAAACACTGCTGGCAAACATGATAAATCAAAAGATTGAAAGCATACAAAGGTCACTGTATGAGCGTGATAGGGAGAGAGAGGAGGAATTCCAAAAGTTTATACAGGAATAACATAAGCATAAGGAAGCTACTCAAAAGCGGATACAGGATTTGCATGAGCAGCTTGAGAATACTCAAAGAGAAAGGCATGAGTGGCGTGAACAGGCTGAAAACACTCAAAGAGAACTACAGGAATCCCAGGAACAGGAGGAAGCTTATCAAAGAGTAATACAGTAATTGAGAGAGCAGGAAGAGAATACACAAAGATCACTAAAGGCATTCATGGAATCCATTAACAAAGAGCTGAAGGAAGTCAGGGAGACCACAAAGGGAATGCTGAATGAAACCCAACAGAAGGAATGGGAGTCCAAGGAAAACATTACCAATCAAATAAGTGATCTGAGATTAAACACTGAACATCAAAATAAGGAAGTAAAGAATTTCATACAAGTTCTAACAATAAGCTTCAATAAAGAACTTGAAGCCATCATAGCTGACCAATTAGAAGGAAAAGGGATAAAAAACAAAGTAGAAAGTCTTGACAGCAGGTTTGACCATGTAGAAGATCGAATCTCAGGGTCTGAAGACAGCATAGATATTATAGAGAAAGAACATACAACCATCCAAGACATGTCCAAGAAATATGATAGATCTATCCAACACTTGGAAGACACCATCAGAAGGGCTAAGCTAAGGATAATGGGTGTAGAGGAGCACCTTGAAACAGAAGTTAATGGTCTAGGAAATTTGTTTAACAGGATCCTAGCAGAGAACTTCCCAAATATGCAAAAAGATAGGCCTATTCAGATACAAGAAGCTTTTAGAACCCCAAATAGACCACACCAGAATAGGACATCCCACTGTCACATTATAATCCATACAGGATCAACTCAGACCAAGGAAAAGATCCTTAAAGCTGTCTAGGAGAAAAGATTAATCACCTATAAAGGAAAACCAATTAGAATCACCTCAGATTTCTCAGCAGAGACAATCAAAGCAAGAAGAGCGTGGAATGATGTATGCCATGCCCTGAAAACAAACAACTATCAACCAAGAATACTGTACCCAGCTAAACTCTCCTTCATAACTGAAGGGCAAATATAAACCTTCCATAGTAGAGAAAAATTGAAACAAAACATCTCCACCAAATCAGCCCTACAAAAGATTCTTAAAGATGTCCTACACATAGAAAACCAACAAGACCACAATAAAGGTCAAGAAACTGCACCCAAATTGAGAATGCAAGAACCATAGGAAGAACCCAGTTTTTGCAAGCCCCAATAAGGTGGATAACATGGCAGGAACTCCCAAATACCTCTCAGTCCTATCTCTTAATGTTAACGGACTGAACTCTCCAATTAAGCGACATAGACTGTCTAGTTGGATTAAAAAACAAGACCCTACTATCTGCTGCCTGCAGGACTCACATCTTGCCCGTAAAAACAAACACATTTTCAATGTTAAAGGCTGGAACAAAATCTACCAATCAAACGGCTCCTATAAACAGGCAGGGGTTGCAATCCTAATATCAGATAAAATAGACTTCAAATTAAAATTGGTGAGAAGAGATAAAGAAGGTCGCTACATACTAAATTAAAGGATCTCTCAATTCACGAGGATATTACAATTCTAAATATCTATTCGCCAAACAATGGAGCACCCAAATTTATCAAATAAACACTACTTTCCCTCAAATTCCATATAGATCCAAAGACATTAACTGTTGGGGATTTTAACATACCACTCACCCCACTAGATAGATCAACTCGGCAAAAAGTCAACAGAGAAACCGCAGATCTAAACAGCTGCATAGATCAACTAGACTTAACAGAAATCTACCGTACATTTCACCCAGCAGAATCAGAATACACGTTTTTCTCAGCAGCATATGGAACGTTTTCTAAAATAGACCACATTTTAGGCCACAAAGCAAACTTGTCTAAGTTCAGAAACATTGAAGTTATACCTTGCATCCTCTCTGACCACAAGGGAATAAAATTAGATCTCAACACCAAAAGCAACCAAAGAAAGTCCGGTATCACATGGAGGCTGAACAACACAATGCTGAATCATGAGTGGGTCATGGAGGAGATTAGAAAGGAAATTCAAATATTCATGCTATTCAACAAAAATGAACACACAAACTACCAGCTCCTCTGGGACACAGCAAAGGCAGTACTCAGAGGCAAGTTTATAGCTCTGAGCTCCTACATCAACAAATTGGAGAGATCTGAAACTAACAATTTAATGACACATCTAAACCTCCTTGAAAAAGAGCAGCAAGATAAACCCCAATCCAGTAGATGGAAAGAAATAATTAAAATTAAATCAGAATTAAATGAATTAGAATCCAAAAAATCTATAGGGATAATCAACAAAACAAAGAGTTGGTTCTTCGAAAAACTTAACAAAATTGACAGGCCCTTAGCGAATCTTATCAGAAAAAGAAGAGAACACACCCAAATTAATAAACTCAGAGATGAGAATGGAAACATCACCACGGAAACAACAAACATTCAGAACATTATAAGGGAATACTTCTCAAAACTTTATCCTAATAAGTTTGAGAACTTGACAGAAATGGACCTTTTCCTAGCAAACATTTACATGCCAGAACTAAACCAAGATGAGTTACACCATCTTAACAGGCACATATCAAACATTGAAATAGTAACAGCAATAAGAGACCACCCAGCTAAGAAAAGTCCACGTCCAGATGATTTTACAGCAGAATTCTACAAGGCCTTCAAAGCAGAGCTCACACCAATACTCCACCAAAGCTCACAAACGAACACATTCTATGAAGCCATCATAAGACTCATCCCAAAACCAGGCAGGGACTCATCAAAGAAAGAGGAATATAGACTCATTTCTTTGATGAACATTGATGCAAAACTTCTCAACAAAATTTTGGCCAATCTACTTCAACAATTCATCCAAAAAATCATACACCACGATCAAACAGGATTCATTTCAGGGATGCAAAGCTGGTTCAATATACGCAAATCAATTAATATTATTCATCACATCAACAGGAGCAAGAATAAGAACCACATGGTTATCTTAATAGATGCAGAAAATGCATTCGACAAGATCCAACACCCCTTTATGATGAAGGTTTTGGAAAAATTAGGAATCCATGGAACATTCCTCAATTCAATAAAGGCTGTATATGACAAACCTACAGACAGCAATATACTTAATGGTGAAAAACTAAAGCCATTTCGTCTTAACTCAGGAACAGGACAAGGATATCCACTCTCTCCACTTCTCTTCAATCTAGTATTAGAATGTCTAGCTACACCAATAAGACAAGATACAGACATAAAGGGGATCCAAATAGGGAAAGAAGAAATAAAACTCTCCCTCTTTGCAGATGACATGATCTTATATTTAAAGAATTCCATAGACTCCACTCCCAAATTACTCAAGCTGATTCAAAACTTTGGCAAAGTAGCAGGGTATAAAAATAACCCCCAAAAATCAATGGCTTTTCTGTATGCCAACAATGAGAAAAGTGTGGCTGAAATTAGGAAAGCAACTCCATTTGTAATAGCCCCACAAAAAATAAAATACCTAGGAATTAACTTAACCAAAGAAATGAAGGACCTCTCTGATGAAAACTTTAAAATCTTGAAAAAGGAAGTCAACACAGAAATTAAAAAATGGCAAAACATCCCATGCTCCTGGATTGGAAAGATTAACTTCGTGAAAATGGCAATAATTCCCAAGGATATCTACAAACTCAACGCAATACCTATCAAAATTCCAACCTCATTCTTCAAGAAATAGAAGAGGCAATCCAAAAATTCATATGGAAAAACAAAAGACCACGAATAGCAAAAAGACTCATCAACGGAAAGAACACTGCTGGAGGAATATCAATACCAAATTTCAAACTCTACTATAAAGCCATAGTAATCAAAACAGTTTGGTATTGGCATAAGACCAGACCTCAGGACCAATGGAATAGAATTGAAAACCCAGAAATGAACCCACAGACCTATCGTCATCTAATCTTCGATAAGGGAGCTAAAACAATAGAATGGAAGAAAGACAGCCTCTTCAGTAAATGGTGCTGGCAAAATTGGTTACCTACTTGTAGAAAACTAAAGCTGGATCCTTATATATCACCCTGCACCAGAATCAACTCCAAATGGATCAAAGACCTCGAAGTCAAAGCAGACACTCTGAAAACATTACAGGATGGAATCGGAGAAACCCTAGGTCTCCTTGGCTCAGGCCGAAATTTTCTGAATAGAGACCTGGAAACACAACAAATCAAAGAAAGGTTGGACAAATGGGATTGCATGAAGTTGCAGAGCTTCTGTATGGCAAAGAACATAGCTATCAAGATCAATAGAAAGCCCACAGATTAGGAGAAGATCTTTACTAGCCATACAACGGACAAGGGTCTCATATCTAAAATATACTTGGAACTCAAAAAATTAAATCCCCCAACAACAAATCCTCAAAGAAACAGCTGTCCAATAAATAAGTGGGCTAAAGACTTAAAGAGAAACTTCTGTGAAGAAGAAAGAAGGATGGCCAATAGACACATGAAGAAATGTTCAACATACCTAGCCATAAAAGATATGCAAATCAAAGCAACATTGAGATACCACCTCACCCCAGTTAGAATGCCAAAAATCAAAAATTCTAACAACAGATGCTGGAGGGGTTTTGGACAGAAGGGATCCTTACTTCATTGTTGGTGGGAATATAAACTTTTTCAACCACTTTGGAAAGAAGTATGGAGGTTCCTCAAAAGACTTCACATAGAGCTCCCCTATGACCCAGCAATCCCACTTTTGGGCATTTACCCAAATATTTACAAACAAGACCACACTAAAACTACAGCAGAACTATGTTTATTGCAGCATTATTTATGATAGCTAAGATATAGAACCAACCCAAATGCCCTTCAGTCGATGAAAGGATCAAGAAAATGTGGTTTATATACACAATGGAATCCTATGCCTCAATCAGAAAGAATGACATTGCTCCATTTGTTAGGACATGGAAAAACTTGGAAAAAATTATATTAAGTGAAGTAAGCCAGGCACAAAGAAACACAGGTCCCATGGTTTCCCTTATTTGCAATATCTAGTATATGCATGAGTCAAGTGGAAAAATTCAGATAATGTGATGTTAGGAAAATGAATTCTTAGATAGGCATTTTAATGTTTTTTTTCTTTCATGCATGTGTTTCTCATGCATTTATAAGTTTATTTTTGTTGCTTTGTATGTACCTCCCCCACAGTATAACCCCCACTTTCAATATATTTGATGGCAGTATATCTTATGGAGGAGATGGGGAAAAACAAGTCATTTAAGGATTCAGTTGGACCTGTTCCAACAATGAGAAGTACAAATTATCATGTCAAAAAGGAGCTTTACAATGTTGCTGGGGGGGAGCGGAGGGGGTAAGGATTGGGTGCGGGGGAGAGTGGAGGCTGGGAAGGAAGGTGCAGGGTAAACAAAGAGGAGGCTGCAATGCTTGGTAAGAAATGTATGCATTATCTTGCCCATGTAATTGTAACCCCTCTGTACAGTATGTTCACAAATAAAATAAAATTTAAAAAATGTATTCCATTTGCTGAAAAATTGAAAAAAGATTACACAATGGCTTTTCTCAAAACAAGGACATTGCTTTATCCAACTCCACACATTCTTATCTTCACAGATGAGACCCAGAACACATGCTAAATAAAGATGTACATACAGTCTATAGATATGTTCCCAAATATGGGTGATGAAGGCCACACAGGAAAGAATACCAGAACATGAAATTTAATAAAGAAAGCTAGATAAATGAAGCACATCCTATGCTTTCTCTTTCCGAAAAAGAATGATTCATTAATAAATGATGAAGCACAATTGTGTTCCAACTGAAATGAACTGAGCTCCAATTTGAAGAAATAGTTGCAAGCAAGTGAATAGAATATATATTTCTTTTAAGTGGAATGGTAATTTCATAATGAACAGATATTTTACAAGTATTAGAGGCAGGTGAAAAAGGAGGTAATAGTAAGTTTATGAGATGTGGCACAGTAAGAATATTTCTCTTTTCCTATATATGTATGTAATTGGGGGACTACCAGTTATACTGATGAAAGACAGATCTACAGGAGTAAAATAGGTGCATGTATATACTGAAACTAGCAAAAGGTGTAGTTCAACAAATGGTTAAAGTTATATATATATAATTAAAGAAATAAAGGGAAAGAAGAAGAATGGTCTTTTGCTTAAAGAACAGCTCTTTGCTTAGTCATCATTATACTAGTTCTGGAGTTCCAAATAGTCTCCTGAAAGGTAACTTTAAAAACAGCCTTCAAAGTAAGGTAGGAATTTTGATAAATAACGTGTTCATTATGGGCAACCTACTGTTTACAAATGAGTGTCACACAAAATCCTGAAATTTTATAATTATGCATATGTCCAAATTCTGGAGTCTCCCAGAGATGTTTCTGCATCTTAGGTCTCCTTTTATAATATATTTATACATTATGCCTTTCAGTGCCTTTGTCTGTATATTTCATGTTTATAGATACTATATACACAAAAATACACACTTTAGGGACTAATCCCTTAATCCTTTATTAGTGATATATGTTTGTAAGTTTCCTTTTTCAGCTTACTCATCTCTTAGGTACCTACACCTATACTTTCCCGCCTTTATTTGTGCTAGTATTGAGGCTTGAACTCAGAGCCTTGGACTGTTGCTCACAGCTGGTGTTCTAATCATCACTCAATGCTTCCACCTCTATATTTTGTTGGTGAATTGGAGATGAGAGCCTATAATGTTTGTCTAACCATTCAGGCCTCTGATTTCAGTCTCATCAATATTTTAGAATTACACACATCAATCATGTGATGAGTAGTATCACTATGTCTTTCCACAAGCAACGTTATGTTACCTGTATAGAACAAAACTGATGTTGATGTGTACTATCTGAATCGTACCAGGCTATAACAGGAAAACCAAGAGAATTTTATGATAACTGGGATTTACTTTTTATAAATCCCACTTATGTATTCAGTTTCTTTTTTTAAATTTTTTGGTCGGTTTTGGGGCTTGAACTCTGGGCTTAGGTGATGTCCTTGTGCCCTTCCGGTCAAGGTGAGAGTTCTACCACTTGAGCCACAGCATCACTTCCAGTTTTCTGGTGGTATTTATTGGAGATAAGAGTCTCATGACTTTCCTGCCTGGGCTGGCTTTGAACCGTGATCCTCAGAACTCAGCCTCCTGAGTAGCTAGGATTACAGGTGTGAGCCACCAGCACCCAGCTTTTATTCAATTTCTTATGAATTAATGTCTACATATCAGATGAGGGGTTATTTCATTCTCTTTTCCTTTTGTTCACATAAAATGATTGATTATTCTTCTACCTTTATAATAACAATTTATTTTTCTCTAGAGGACTGCAAAGGTACTGAGGTCTGAGCACTCAAGAATTATTTCTAGCCTCTGAATTATCCCAATCTGGTAAACTGTTCTCTACTCAAAAGCCACCACATTTCTTATCAGGAAGTTTATCATGATTTGTAGTAAATAAATCAAATATCTCTGTGATGATATATTTCAGCTTATGTTTATTTCTTTCTTTCTGGATAATTAGAGACAGAAGTCTGCTAGACTTTTCTGCCAGGACTGCTTTGATCCTCAAATCTGACGCCTAAGTAGCTGGGATTACAGATGTGATCCACTTGTGCTGATTCTGTCTGCATTTCTTAGTCAAGAATATTTCAGTACTTCATTTCACCTTTTACATAAATATTACTAATGGTCATAAATATTACTATTGGTAGGTATCCCCATGGAACCCTTTAAGAGGCTAGTTCAAACAATAATGATTTTACCTATAAATTTGGACACAATTTATACCTGTATATTATTGGACCTATCCATCATGTGCATAATTTATCATAATATTTAAGTAGAAATTCCTTCAGCCCTTTTTAATATTTTATATTTTCTGTAAAAATATATTGCATGTACTATATTTTTTATTCATTGATATTTTAATTCTTTATGATCATGAAATTATATTTTAAGATTTATGTCTCTGAACTTTTTGGTTTGTATGTTTCTTTTTTGATGAACTTATAGCAAACACTATTATTGGGGCTACCATTATCTCTAATAAATATTCAGAGATTAAACTGACAGTTTGCCTAGTGTTAATTTGACCAGTTGTGGTAAGTCGTATTTGAGTTTCTTTTCCATCTTGATATGTTGATGACATGTTCTGACATTTTTTCCACTGGCTAATAATTGTAATATCATGTTAAGTAGAACTAATAATGTTACTTAGTTTTGTTAGCATTCCTAAGGAAAATTTCTACTATTTCCACATTAATAATAATAATAGTCACATTTGTGGAAGGAATGTTGTTATCATTTATGTTCAAAAAGTGTGCCTTTAGTCAGACACAGTGGCTCATGCTTATAAGCTTAGCTATTTAGGAGGCTGAAATCTGAGGATCACAGTTAGAAGCCAGCCTGGGCAAAAAAGTCCCCGTGAAACTCTTACTTATCTCAAATTAACCACTCAAAAACCAGAAATAGCACTGTGGCGCGAGTGGTAGAGTGCTAGCCTTGATCACAAACATAATCAAGAATAGCACCCAAGCCCTGGGTTCAAGCCCTACAACCAACAAAACCAAAACAAAGAAAACCTGTGCCTTGGCTGGTGCTAGTGGCTCATGCCTGAAATTCTAGATACTCAGGATAATGAATCTGAAGATTAGAGCTGAAAGCCCGCAGGAACAAGAAAGTACTGACAATTTTCTCTCCAATTACCCAGCAAAAGTTGGAAGAGGAATTGTGGCTCAAGTGTTAGAACACCAGGCCCTGACTTCATGCCCTAATTATGGTACAAAACACACAACAAAAATAAAACTCCTGTCTGTGCCTTGAGACACACAATATTTATCACTAGGGAAACAATCAATTGAGTAGATGAATTAAAAGCCATTAGGGTGAAAACAATGTTGAGGGTGTATTACAGGACACATAAGTATGATCTACGCTCCCTGCTCAGGTGAGTTTAGATTTAAATGCACAGCTTCTTCCTTGCTAGAAAGGCACTTCAGACTCTTTTAGGTTTTGGCTATTTTTCAAGATAGGGCTTAAATTCATGCTCAGTCCTACTTGCTTTGTAAACAACCTGCTTGTGTCTCCATGGAACTAGAAACAACAGGCATGCAAGTACTGACTGTGCCCAGACTTTGTACATTTCCCTCCAGGATAATGGGCAAGACAACCACACCCAGACATTGGTTGAGATGGATTCTTGTGAGCTATTTTTTTTCTCTGAAGTTGCTTGAAATGTAATCTCCCAATCTCTGTCCTCCAAATGGCTAATATTACAGGATTGAGCCACCATGCCAGCTTATCATTAATTTATATAAAAGTCAGACATTTTCATAGACAGCGATAAGATTAAAGGAGTTTTAAATATATTTGAACTTACTACCATAAAATAGCTTCCATGAAAAAGAGATTCAGATAAGTCTTGCTTATTTATATCAGTAGATATTTGATCATTTATCTATCTTAGAACTAGATATAAGTAATCTAGAACAAAACTGGCCATGGTTCTGAAGAGTATTCAAAGCATGTCTTCAGGTGACTACCACAATTACAGGCTTCATTTTCCCAGGAAGTTTTCTGAGCACTGTGAAAGCATATCTAAATGTTAGCAGCTTGACAGGCTGCACCTGCAAAAGGAATATTTTCTTGTTAAACTGCTATGCTGTAGACCTCATATTAATCTTTTAAAGTGCAATGGAGATTTAGAGTAGATAAAATTGAAATGCATGTTTTCCAGGAGACAGGGACTGAAACCTATTAAGGCAGAAAACCTGAACCATTAATTTTCTTGTAGTCTGTAATGGGAGGCTTGTGATAGAATGATCTCTTCCTTCCAAGATCATTTCCTCGCTCTGTCTGTGTTCCATTGGTGTAATATCGTGCTCTTGATAATAAGTATTTGTACTTAGCAACAAGTTCTAGTGTACATTATAATTCATGGCTGATAAATCACAGCATTTACTCTACAATAAGTAGTCATGCTAATTTAGGTTGAATTAATATTGAACTTGAACTAAGTGTTCTAGAAAATTTTGAAAAAAATCTGTACTTAGCTCTCAACGAAGAATATTAGACCGTAAATTAACCTTAACAAAACAATATGAACTTGTTTAGTTAAAATATGCATCCTGCTTAAGTTTTAAAATGTTCAAGCTCCAAGTAAAAATAATAAAAACACATTTTCATGAGGAAATGAGTGGATAGAGAACTTTTATTGATTAAATTTAGTGCATTACAACTGAGAAGTTGTTTTGAACTGTGAACTCCTAGAGATTTGATTAGGCTGTTCCATAGTTGAATGTATTCGGAGACTATGGGGCAATAAAGTTACTTTATTATACATCGACTTATGATTTCCTTGTGAATTGTTTGGTAAGAAGTTGATGTTATTGATTCTTTTAGAGTAATATTTCTAGTGACAAATTTTCTGTTTTCATCTGAACTTTTTATTGTATATTCATTTCTAAGGTTTGCTTCTCTTTTGAATAGAATCCTAGGTTTTAGTAACTTTCAGTAAAGACTATCTTCTGCTAGTCATAGTTCCTAATGGATTATTGAATGTTTCAGCCTGGTTATGCTACTATGACAAGTTATAGGAGGCTACATAATTTATGAGGAATAGAAATTTAATCCTCACAGCTCTAGAAGTGGTGACTAGCAAAAGCATAGTGCTGGCTGTTTTAGTGTCAGATGAGTCTCTCTCTCTCTCCTCCCCTCCCTCTCTCTCTTTCTCTCTTTCTCCTCACCCCCTCTCTCTCTGCTGTCGAAAGGAACCTATAAGACTGTGTCCTTGAAGGGGACAAATATGAATTGTGCACATAACCATAGCATAGGGGATAAAAGAATGTGTGTAAGTCACTTTTCTCTAGCCCTTTTGTACGTCATTAATCTCCACCTCTGAACACAATGACAGTTTGATTAAGATTCACCAGAAAGTTTTGAGAAAGCATATGTTCAAGCTCTATCCTGGACTATTAGCACATCATTTGGTCTTTAAAGGGAACATGACTTGCTTTCTTCCCGTATGTTTACTTTAAAGCATTTTAACTAGGAAACCTATAGGAGTAGTAATTTTATTTTGTTTTGATTTAGTCTTAATTGTACTCTGTGTTTATGATTACATGATTGATATATAAAGGGATTTGGGACCATGATTAAATTTTGTGTCTTCAAACATTGCTTCATATCTATTCTTTTCCATTTCTTATAGGATTCCTAGTATGCAGACTAATAATCAATGAATTCTAATATTTCAGTTTATAGTTCTTCATTTTGATGATGGCTTTATCTTCAGGAAACCTCATAATAAGCGAAGGATCCTCAGGACAAACAATGACTCAATATTTTTGACATAGATGTTTATTTTAAGGCCTTATTGAAAACTGAGAAAAAACTATATTCAGAAACTTTAGGTTTACCAACATGTCTTTAATATTTTTCCTTTTATTCAATATTTTTCACCCATATACTTCTCACCTGAATTCTGATGTTCTTAATCTTATTTGGTTTGGTCCACTTTTCTGTTAAACCTATATTTTGATATTGATTTTGGTTGTCTTCAGAATTTTTATTTCATTATATTCTAAATATGTCCTTTTCTGTGAAAATATACATATATTTGTAGGTATACACAATTATTTCATTTCTGGTTAGCATATATTGTTTTTACCGTTTATGAAGATAAAAATTATATTAAGAGACCAGAGGATTTGGCAGAGGAGAAGCTGGAGGCTAAACAAGCTCACTAAAACAAGCAGTTTTAGTGCTTCAGTGAAGAGTCCTAGGCTAGAGAATCACAACAAGTGTGCCATCACAGTACAAAGAGTTTGGCCAGAGAAGGAAAATCCAGGCAGCTTGTTCAAGGACACAGATCTGAGCACTTGCCGGTAGCCATGGCTGTGGCAGGTGAGGTGGCGGCTGAGGTGGTGGCTGCAGCCACTGTACATACAGAGAAAGTCTGGGACAAAGGCACCAAAGGCAGCTTGCCAGTGGATTCTACTCAACACCAGTAAGAACTGGCAAGGAGCAGAAATCATCATACTGCTGATTGCAGACCAGGGACTTCCGAGGAACCAAGACTAGACTCTGGCTTGAGTAGAACCCTGACATCCTCACAGACCACAGTGGGAAGGCAGATCTCCATCTTTGATACTGACAAAGCCAGCAGAGAAGCTAGCTCCAACCCAGGCCTTGGAAAAATACAATTGGAGCCATTAGAAGGTCACAGGAACCTGACCTAACCTGCCAGGCTCAGTTCCACCCAGGGGAAAGTCATCCAGCCCAGGTAGAGCAGGCTCCACCACCACAGCAGTGACTTTCTTCACTGGGCAAACAGAGCCAGAGGCTGCTCCTCCCTAAGGCAGCCTAGACAAACAACTGAACCTCAGTAAACATAAACCCAGAGAATGGATCCAGACTGGGCTCTGTGGTCTCATGAACTAGCCTCTCAGGGAAAAGCTACTATTTGCAGAAAGGTCTCAACCCTACCCAGAATCTAGCCTCAACACAGCATCTCCACATGAGAGGAAATAACCATCTTCCTCTTTTGTGATACTCAAAGCAGATCTCCCTGCATTCTCTCAGACAACAAGCCCAGTAACATGAGGAGACTGAAAAACACACTGTTGAATCAACAGTGGGCCATGGAAGAGATTAGTAAGGAAATTCAAATGTTCATGACATTCAACAAAAACTAACACACAAATTAGCAGCTCCTCTGGGACACATAAAATGCAGTATTCACAGGCAAAACTTAGCTCTGAGTTCCTACATCAACAAATTGAGAAATCTGAAACCAATAATTTAATGAGACATCTGAACCTCCTTGAAAAGAGCAGCAAGCTAAACCCCAATCCGGCAGATGAAAAGAAATAGTTAAAATTAAGTCTGAATTAAATGAATTAGGATAAAAAAACATATAATCAACAAAACAAAGAATTGGTTCTTCCAAAAAATTAACAAAATTGACAGACCTTTAGCAAATCTTATCAGAAAAAGAAGAGAACACACACAAACAAACTCAGAGATGAGAATTAGAAACATCACCAGAGAAAAAAGCAAGATCCAGAAATTATAAGGGAATATTTCTCAAACCTTTATACTAATAAGTTTGAGAACCTGGAAGAAATAGAAGATTTCCTAGCAAAGATCGACATGCCAAACCTAAACCAAGATGAGTTGAACCAACATAAGAGGCCCATATCAAGCACTGAAATAGAAGCAGCAATAAGAGACCTCCCATCTAAGAAAATCCCAGGACTGGATGGATTTACAGCAGAATTCTATAAGACCTTCAAAGCAGAACTCATACCAATACTCCTCCAACTCTTCACTGAAATTGAAAGAGAAAGTTCACTACGAAACACATTCTATGAAGCCATCATAACCCTCATCCCAAAACCAGGCAGGGACTCATCAAAGAAAAAGAACTATAGATCCATTTCATGATGAACATGGCTGAAAAACTTCTCAACAAAATTCTGGCCAATCGACTTTAATAATTCATCCCAAAAATCGTATACCACAATCAAACACAATTCATTTCAGGGATGCAAAGCTGGTTCAATAAACGTGAATCAATTAATATAATTCATCACATCAGCAAAAGCAAGGATAAGAACCATATGATTATCTCAATAGATGCAGAAAAGGCATTGGGCAAGATCCAACACCGCTTTATGATGAAGGTTCTGGAAAAACTACGAATCCAGGAAACATTCCGCAATACAATAAAGGCTGTAAATGACAAACTTACAGCCAGCATTATACTCAGTGGTGAAAAACCAACACCATTTCCTATAAACTCAGGAATGAGACAAGAATGTCCACTCTCTCCACTTCTCTTCAATTTAGTATTAGAATACCTAGCAACAGCAATAAGATGCAAACATAAAAGGAATCCAAATAGAGAAACCTGAAGTAAAACTCTCCCTCTTTGCAGATGACCTGATCTTGTATTTAAAGAATCCCATATATTAAAAAATTTGGCAGAGGAGCAGGGTATACAATTAACCCTCAAAAAACAATGACTTCTCTGTGTGTCAACAATGAGAAAAGTGTGTGTGTCAACAATGAGAAAAGTGTAGCTGAAATCAGGAAAGCAACTCCATTCATAATACCACACAAAATATAATATACCTATATATACCTATATATATATCAGATGATGTTAACAAATTTTTAGCAGATAGAATAACATTGTGGTAAATATCTTAATATTCACTTCTAATTGCAACACCTACATGAATTTTAATTGATTATGATCGATCTACTTTTATTCCTCTTCTGCTCTCTCTATAAATATTACAGTGAAAAAATTCAAGAAGTGGTGCTGTGGCTCAACATAGGTCAAGAAGTGGTGCTGTGGCTCAACATAGGAGAGTGACAGCTTGAACAACAGACAACATGACAGAAAGGAAGAAAGAAAGAAAGAAAGAAAGAAAGAAAGAAAGAAAGAAAGAAAGAAAGAAAGAAAGAAAGAAAGAAAACTAAATTCAATTATCATCTAATATCATTGGAATACAATCATAATATCCAGAACCTAGACATTTCTGGTTGAAATTCAGACATAATATTTTTATCTTGAAGATTTCTGACCTTTTAAAAAATTCTTAGACTTAAAAAAACAATGCTTCACAAGAAATGTACTGATTACCTATTCATGTAAATGTAACCTCTCTTTATTTTACAATAAAATAAAAATATTTTCTTTGGTACAGCTACATTTGTTATACATACTTTTTCTTAGGCAAGTAATGATATTAGCTCATACCTGTAGTTTTTATTACTTAGGAGAGTGACATCTGATATCTAGAATAGTCTTTGAGACTCCATTTCCAGTATAACCATCAAAATGAAAGAATTAAAGAATTACTTAAGCATGTAAAGTGCCAGTTGTGAGCAAGAAAGCCACACCAGAGGTCCAACCAAGTTCCAACCTGACTGCTACTGGGAGAATACTGAATCTTTTGATGTATATGGCCTATTGAAATTTTGTTACTTTCAACCAGAAAATTATGTAGCTTTCAGCATAAATACATTTTATTATTGAGAAAAAAACATGTTGATATCCTCATAGTATTTTGTGACTCACAAGATTTCTAACCTGAGCCCTGGGAACAGGAGGATGTCTGGTTCTATTTCTGCATTTAGAGACTTTTCCTTCTATTTCTTGCCTGTCTCATGCCATTGGTCAAAGATTAAGTATACAGGGCTTTCTTTATCATGATATCATGACATTAGCAAATTCTGGATGCAATAAATTTGTGCTTTTGTGGCTTTTAAAGTGATTTTACCATGTTTTAAGAATCACTGCCCTTCATTGGTTGATGTTTAGTTGTCTCAAAAATTGTTGTGTTTTTTTGTATAGCTTTTCTGATTTTTGCTGGTCTTTTTGTGTGTATGCTGTTTTTGTTTCAGAGTTCAGAGTGTACCTGACATTTCACTGCTGCCAATACAGCAAATCCTCTTCTGGTACAGAAATCTTTTTGCTTTGCTTTAGATTTTAACTCTACTATAACAAGTCTACTAAAAGTAGATGTCCTTGTATCTCTCTTGCCTGTGTACCTAAACATTCATTGAATATCTTTTCCAGTGTTTTGTTTCAGGTATTTTAGTGTCAAGTATTATTGTGCCCAATCAGATCTTCTTTCTGTCTTTCTCCATTTCTGCATCTTTCCATCTCTTTCTCCTTCTTTCCCTCCTTTAGTCTGACTTCAATTAGAGATGTCAGATATGCGTATTTCCATTATCTCTCATTCATACTATCCATTATTTATATATATTTCACTTTTTTGTTGTTGTTGTTTTTAGTGGAGCTTTAACTCTGGGTCAGCTCCTCAGCTCAAGACTAGAGTTCTAACACTTGAGCCACGTCCAGCTATTTCTATTCATGTGGTGCTGAGGAATCAAACCCAGTGCCTCATGTCTGCAAAGCATGTATTCTACAACTGATTCAACTTTCCAGCCACATATATTTCACTTTTTAAAACAACTGTTAATTTTAGATATTTGAATCTCAATAAAAATGTTTTAATTTTCTTACTTTGAAGGAAAACTGTTGTAAAACCAACCCCTAACAAATAATTGTATTAAATTCATATTTCATTTTTCAATTATATGTAGTGATTTTAATAAGGAAAAAATTCCACGATTCCTGATGAGGAATGAGAAAGCAGTTTTACTTCTACTTTATTTTATGCCTGATTTATGCTAGCTTCTTAACACTTCACTTGTATCATTTATTGGAGGCAGGTGTATGCTAGTGAGGACATAACTGACATAATCTGATGACTCAGTTCATAATAGATCATTTGCCTTGTCTCTCTCCCAGAGATATCTTCTAATCTCAACTAAAAATATCCTTTTACAATAAATTCCTTCCCAAACTGCTAGTCTTACTTCTCACCATTTTAGATATTGATTATCTTTTTCCCTCTAATACATGGTACAGATAATAGTTATGAGCAAATATATATAAGCATATATATAATACAATGATGGAGACCTGAATAACACATCGAAAACATACAATTTTCATACTATACTCAATACAATTATCTGTATGAATAAAGAGTGGATTAGTCAATAACTGTATGCTCTAATATCTAATTAGAGATTATCATTGCATATTTATTGCAAGTGCTGCAAATTCAATTTTAATCTAAACCTTATTTACATAAGTAATCATTTATGAGAAGTACAAATGTATATGCACATACATGTGGGTATATGTATATGTACATGTATATGTGTTTATGTTGTACTTTCCTAAGCCTAGCTTACCTTTTACCCTTGCCCAGTGCTTTTCATTAAACTTAACCCTTGTTGGTTTAATGATATCTTAATTAATGAGTTTTGTTGTTTTATTGTTTCTAACATATTTAAAAGATGACTTCTTTGTTGCTTTGTATGTCCCTCCCCCATGGTATAACCCCTGCTTTCACTGTATTTGATGTTGATATAATTTGTGTAGGGGAAGGGAAAAACAAATCGTTTAACTAGGGATACAGTTGGACCCATTGCAACAATGAGATGTACATGTCGTTATGTGGAAAAATGAACTTTACAACTTTGGTGGGGGGGAGGTGGAGGCGAGGAGAGGAGATATGGGGGGGCAGCAGCAACAATGCTTGATAAGAATTATACTCATTGAAGATGGCGGGGGGGGGGAAAGCTGGAATCTGAAAAAGCTCTCCCATAGAAAGCAGTTTTAGAGTTCCAGTGAACAGTCCTAAGCCAGAGAATCACACCAAGTGTGCCATCACCGGACAGAGAGTTAGGCCAGAGAGGGGAAACCTAGGCAAGGAGACACATCTGAGTGCTTGCCAGCAGCCGCTGCGGCGGCGGCAGCAGTGGCAGCGGCAACCACAGGGCACCATACCTGAGCCACAGAGAGTCTGGGACAAATGAACCAGATGCAGCAGGTGAGCGGATTCTACTCAACACCAGCAAGAACCGACAAGGAGCAGACATCTTCATCCTGCAGTTCGCAGACCAGAAACGACCCAGGAACCAAGACTCTGTGTGAGTAGAAGCCCGACACCCTCACTCCTTCTCAAGGAGCAGAGAAGGGAAGGCCACCCCTCCCCCCCAGTACCAGAGATATCCATCTTGGATACCAACAAAGCTCGATGGAGCTGCTAGCTCCAACTCAGACCTTGGAATAAACAAGTCATTTAGCAGGTGACAAGAACTTAACGGCGGTGTGACATGCCAGACTCAGCTCCACCCAGGGAAAAGTCACCCAGTTCAGGCGCCAGCCATTGGAGTGGCTTTCTTCACTGGGTAATCAGAGCCAGAGGCTGCCTCTCCCTCTAGCAGCCTCAACAATCAATTGAAATTCAGTAAACAGAAACCCGGAGAATGGCTCCAGGCTGTGCTCTGTGAGTTCTTCACAAAATAGGCCCAGGGAAAAGCTACTGTTTGTTGAAAGGCCTCAACTCTACCCAGAACCTAGCCCCATCACTGCATCCCCCTCTTTTGTGATTCTCAAAGCAGATCAGCCTCCCATTAAACTAACCTGGGAAGAGGATCTAAAAATCCTGGGTAAAGCAGAGCTTTTTTCTGCCTGTTCAAACAAACTGACTTAAGAAACCAATCAAGCCACAGGACCACAAGCAGACCAGAGACTCCAACAAGAGGCTGGTTATGGACACAAGGGAGATACAGGATTTTTCCCACCCCTCCCCAAAAAAAATCCAAGAAATTTTTCTTCCTCTTCCTCTTCTTCTTCTTCTTCTTCTTCTTCTTCTTCTTCTTCTTCTTCTTCTTCTTCTTCTTCTTCTTCTTCTTCTTCTTCTTCTTCTTCTTCTTCTTCTTCTTTTGGTACCTTATATAAAAAAATTTTCTTTCTAAAACTTTTTTTAATCTTTAATTTTGCCTTTTTTGAAAAAATATTTTTTCTTTCCTCTTATAATTTTTATTTTAGGGATATGTGAATGCGCGTTTTTCTTTCGTTTTTGTATTCTTTCTCTTTTTTCTTTTTAATTACCTTTTTGTTTTTTCTTTAGCTTTACTGAACGTCTTATCTTTTTTCATTCTTTCTTATCGTTTGCACCTTTTCCTCTCTTTTGCTCTTCTTTATGTGACTTAACTCTTGTCCTGCACAGCCTCAGATAAACCTGTAGTTAATTAGTAGACACTATCGCCCATTGTGTACACACTTAATCTACAAATTTATTACTCAATTCAAAACCACTGAGACTTAAATTACTTAATGTCAGTATTACCTCTTTAAACTTATATAATATTTAAGTATTTTTATTTTTAAGTTTTTCACATCTCCTCTATTTCCCTCCCATTCTCTCCATATATCCACGTTCTTCTCTAACTAGATTGTTTTCAGCCCTCCATAATATTATTAATTTTTATTTTTCTATTTTTTGGGGGTCTCATTTCTTTTCCCTTTCTCTTCTTTTTTCTCTCTGTCTACTTTCATCCTACCCAACCTATTTCCTGCATTGAGATTAGGACTTAGTTAACTCTACCTGTGCCTCCCCACACCAATCTATACCTATTTTTCCCCACATCTCTCCCTAACCCTAATAATATCTGGTTTTCCAAATTCTTCTTTGCGGTTCAAAGCCCATTAACATATAGTTGTTTGATGTTGAATAGATGTATCTGTTGAACTAGATTGTATCTGTAGAGTATTGACTGTACAAATTCAGATTTTGGTTGATGGTTGCCTTAAGATAGTGTTCTAGCACAAATCTGGTGCTATTTTCATCTCAAATAGGCAGAGTAAGCCAGAAAAACACAAGAAAAATGTCAAATCTGGGTATCTCAAATCCCAACCTTAATAATCAGGGGACACAACAGACAATGAATAATCCAGAGGAGAGTACCCAAAAAAGCTCTACAAACACTGCTGGCAAACATGATAAATGAAAAATTAGAAAACCTACAAAGGACTCTGCATGAGCATGATAAGGAGAGAGAGGAGGCAAACCAAAATACCATAAACAGGCGGGAGTTGCAATCCTAATATCAAATAAAATAGACTTCAAATTAAAATTCATGAGAAGAGATAAAGAAGGTTTCTACCTACTAATTAAGGGATCTCTCCTTCTGGAGGATATTACAATTCCAAATATCTATTCGCCAAAAATGGAGTACCCAAATTTATCCAAGAAACACTACTTTCCCTCAAATCCCACATAGATCCAAGGACATTAATTGTTGGGGATTTTAACACACCACTCTCCACACTAGATAGATCAATTCGGCAAAAACTCAGCTGAGAAACCGCAGATGTAAACAGCTGCATAGATCTACTAGACTTAACAGACACCTACCGAACATTTCACCCAGCAGCATCAGAATACACGTTTTTCTCAGCAGCACATGGAACATTTTCTAAAATAGACCACATTTTAGACCACAAAGCAAACTTGTCTAAATTCAGAAACATTAAAGTTATACCTTGCATCCTCTCTGACCACAAGGGAATAAAATTAGAACTCAACACCAAAAGCCACCAAAGAAAGTCCGGTATCAAATGGAGGCTGAACAACACACTACTGAATCATGAGTGGGTCATGGAAGAGATTACAAAGGAAATTGAAATGTTCATGCTATTCAACAAAAATGAACACACAAATTACCAGCTCCTCTGGGACACAGCAAAGGCGGTACTCAGAGGCAAGTTTATAGCTCTGAGCTCCTACATCAACAAATTGGAGAGATCGGAAACCAACAATTTAATGACACATCTAAACCCCCTTGAAAAAGAGCAGCAAGATAAACCCTAATCCAGTAGATTGAAAGAAATAATTAAAATTAAATCAGAATTAAATGAATTAGAATCCAAAAAATATAGAAATGATCAAGAAAATAAAGTGTTGGTTCTTCGAAAAATTAACAATATTGACAGGCCCTTAGCTAATCTTATCAGAAAAAGAAGAGAACACACCCAAATTAATAAACTCTGAGATGAGAATGGAAACATCACCATGGAAACAACCAAGATTCAGAACATTATAAGGGAATACTTCTCAAAACTTTATGCAAATAAGTTTGAGAACTTGACAGAAATCTACCTTTTCCTAGCAAATATTGACATGTCAAAACTAAACGAAGATGAGTTAAACCATCTTAACAGTCCCATATCAAGCATTGAAATAGAAACAGCAATAAGAGACCTCCTAGCTAAGAAAAGTCCAGGACCAGATGGTTTTACAGTGGAATTCTACAAGGCCTTCAAAGCAGAGCTCACATCAATACTCCTCCAACTCTTCAATGAAATTTAAAGAGAAAGTTCACTACCGAACATATTCTATGAAGCCATGATAACCTTCATCCCAAAAACAGGCAGGGACTCATCAAAGAAAGAGAACTATAGACCCATTTCTTTGATGAACATTGATGCAAAACTTCTCAACAACATTTTGGCCAATCTACTTCCACAATTCATCCAAAAAATCATACACCACGATCAAACAGGATTCATTTCAGGGATGCAAAGCTGGTGCAATATACACAAATCAATTAATATTATTCATCACATCAACAGGAGCAAGAATAAGAACCACATGGTTATCTCAATAGATGCAGAAAAAGCATTTGACAAGATCCAATACCCATTTATGATGAAGGTTTTGGAAAAACTAGGAATCCATGGAACATTCCTCAATACAATAAAAGCTGTATATGACAAACCTACAGCCTGCATTATAGTTAATGGTGAAAAACTAAAGCCATTTCCTCTTAACTCAGGAACAAGACAAGGATGTCCACTCTCTCCACTTTTCTTCAGTCTAGTATTAGAATGCTTAGCTACAGCAATAAGACAAGTTCTAGACTTATAAAGGGGATCCAAATAGGGAAAGAAGAAATAAAACTCTCCCTCTTTGCAGACGTCATGATCTGTGTTTAAAGAATCCCATAGACTCCACTCCCAAATTACTCAAGCTGATTGAAAACTTTGGCAAAGTAGTAGGATATAAAGTTAAGCCCCTAAAATCAATGGTTTTTCTGTATGCCAACAATGAGAAAAGTGTGGCTGAATTTAGGAAAGCAACTCCATTTGTAATAGCCCCACAAAAATAAAATACCCAGGAATTAACTTAACCAAAGTAGTGAAGGACCTCTCTAATGAAAACTTTAAAATCTTGAAAAAGGAAATCAACACAGAACTTAAAAAATGGCAAAACCTCCAATGCTCCTGGATTGGAAAGATTAACATCGTGAAAATGGCAATACTTCCCAAGGCTATCTACAAATTCAACGTGATACCTATCAAAATTCCAAGATCATTCTTCAAGGAAATAGAAGAGGCAATCCAAAAATTCATATGGAACAATAAAAGACCCCGAATAGCAAAAACGCTCCTCAACAGAAAGAACACTGCTGGAGGAATATCAATACCAAATTTCAAACTCTACTATAAAGCCATAGTAATCAAAAAAGCTTGGAATTGGTATTGGCATAGAAATGAAAACCCAGAAATGAACCTACAGACCTATAGCCATCTAATCTTCGATAAGGGAGCTAAAACAATAGAATGGAACAAAGACAGCCTCTTCAGTAAATAGTGCTGGCAAAATTGGTTAACTACTTGTAGAAAACTAAAGCTAGATCCTTATATATCACCCTGCACCAGAATCAACTCCAAATGGATCAAAGACCTCGAAGTCAAAGCAGACACTCTGAAAACATTACAAGATGGAGTACTAGAAACCCTAGATCTCCTTGGATCAGGCCGAAATTTTCTGAATAGAGACCCGGAAAGCCAACAAATCAAAGAAAGGGTGGACAAATGGGATTGCATGAAGTTGCAGAGCTTCTGTATGGCAATGGACATAGCTAGCAAGATCAATAGAAAGCCCACGGATTGGGAGAAGATCTTCACTAGCCATAGAACGGACAAGGGTCTCATATCTAAAATATAATTGGAGCTCAAAAAATTAAATCCCCCAACAACAAATCCTCAAAGAAACAACTGCCCAATAAATAAGTGGGCAAAAGACTTAAAGAGAAAGACTTAAAGAGAAAGATAGACACATGAAGAAATGCTCAACCTCCCTAGCCATAAATGAAATGCAAATCAAAACAACATTGAGATACCACCTCACTCCAGTTAGAATGGCAAAAATCAAGTACTCTAACAACAACGGATGCTGGAGGGTAGTGGACAGAAGAGAACCTTACTTTATAGTTGGTGGGAATGTAAACTTGTTCAACCACTTTGGAAAGCAGTATGGAGGTTCCTCAAAAGACTCCACATAGAACTCCCGTATGACCCAGCAATCCCATTTTTGGGCATTTACCCAAATGTTTACAAACAAGACCACACTAAAACTACCAGCACAACTATGTTTATTGCAGCATTATTTACCATAGCTAAGATATGGAACCAACCCAGATGCCCCTTAGTAGATGAATGGATGAAGAAAATGTGGTATATATACACAATGGAATTCTATGCCTCCATCAGGAAGAATGACATTGCCCCATTTGTTAGGAAATGGGAAAATTTGGAAAAAATTATATTAAGTGAAGTAAGCCAGGCTCAAAGAAACTTTGTCCAATGGTTTCCTTTATTTGCAATATCTAGTATATGTATGAGTCCAGCTGAAAAGGTCAGATAATGTGATGTTAGGAAAATGTACCCTCAGTTATGTATTTTAATGTTTTTTTCTTTCATTCGTGTGTTTCTAACGCATTTATAAGATTATTTCTTTGTTGTTTGTATGTCCCTCCCCCACAGTATAACCCCGCTTTCACTATATTTCATGTCAGTATAACTTGTGGAGGAGATGGGGAAAAACAAGTCGTTTAAGGATATAGGTATACCTGTTGCAACAATGAGAAGTACAAGTTGTCATGTCGAAAAGGTGTTTTACAATATCGGTGCAGGGGGGGGAAGGATTGGATGGGGGGGAGAGGGGAAGCTGGGAAGGGATGTGAAGGGTAAACAAAGGAGTAGGCTGCAATGCTTGGTAAGAAATGTATGCATTATTCTGCCCATATAATTGTAACCCCTCTGTACAGTATGTTCATAAATAAAAACAATAAAATAAAATTAAAAAATAAAAACAAATCAATTAATCATGAAAAAAGAAAAATTATACTCATTATCTTGCCCATTTAATTGTAACTCCTCTTTACGGTATTTTCAAAATAAAAAAAAGAAAAAAATAAGAAAAAGAATTTCCTGGAATGTAAATTATGAGATTGATTTTAGGTATATAACAATTCTATGGCCAGGTTTCTCAAGTCATTTAGAGCTCCCTACCATTTCCTTTAGATTATGGTCCTACCTAAGCTTTGTAATCAAGATCAACAAAATAAAAAAAATAAGTGAATATGCATGTTTCTCTCTTATATTCATGTTCAATTCATGTTGTTATACAATGATTGTTTAATTTTATGAAAAATTCTCCAAATTTCTTTTTTTCTTCACACCATCAGGAAAATTTTTAATGTTTTTCTCAAATGTGATATTCAAAAGTAATTGTTACATTTTCTTTTTTGTTGTCTTTTTCCTGTTTTATTTATCTTTGTGTTGTTACTTTCTAGTTAATGTTCCTATGAAGCCTCTTACTTTAACATTGTTATAGTCTTTATTTTGACTGTTGTTGAATAACTGTGTAGCTTAGTTAGTGTACTGTTCTTCTGAGAAAGGTGAAATCAAGGTATTTATTGATAATCCAATATCAGAAGAAAAGAATGTAATATTATTATTGTCTTCTAAACCATAAGCAAATGAATTTGTTTTAGTTTGTATTTATGAATTAACATGATAGGTCCATGGAGTGACCAGGAATTTGGATAAACATTTGCAATATATCTGTACATCTGTTTCTGGGTAACATAAACATTTAAATCTTTAGAATGAGTAAGGCAGATTTTCCTCCCTAATATGGGTAGATGTTCACCAATCAACCGAAGTGCAGAACAATTGAAAATTCCTACTTTGTATATACCTGAGGTGGGACTTTGGTCATTCTTGCCTTCGGACTGTGACTGAAATAAGTGTTTTTTTGTTCAGCTAAATTGCTGGTTTGAGATTGGAACTTTATCTTGGTACTTAGGTATTTTGATTTGTCCTAAAATGAAGCATCAGTTCTTGTATTTCTCCAGGTTGCCAATTTCAAACTGTAATTCTTAGTTCCCCTAACTATAACCAACTTTTCCTTCTAATCAAAATCTAGATATTGGATTGATGAGAAGAATGATGGTAGGGATAGGAATATAGATAGATAGATAGATAGATAGATAGATAGATAGATAGATAGATAGATAGATAGATAGATAGAAGAAAGATAGATAGAAGAAAGATATATACATTCTATTGATATATTTTTCTGGAGAAATACAGGTAATATACAATGATTTGAAATGGTTATTGACTTTCGGTTAATACTCTCTTTTCACTACTTAACACATCTTTCTCTTCTTAAACTACGTTTTTTTATTTTTTATTTGGTGTTAATTATCAGTCATTTTCTTAGTTGATACTGAAATTAGTGTTTTAGAGATATCAGTCTTGTTATCTATTTTTTTCTTTTTCATCATTTTCTTTTCCCACACTCATTTCAGCAACTAACTTCTCTGTTTTTTGTGATTCATAAAAATCTTCACACATATTTTCCTTTATTTTAACATTGAACTTAATTTGTTAGTATATGTACTTGTTCTAGCATATATTTGGGAGAAGGTACTTTTATTTAACTTTGTATACTTATCAATTAATTGTAAAACGTGGTTATTACCCTCATTAATTGAGGAAACTTGAATTGTAAGTAGGGATTATACAGATTGAGAACATAAAGTTCTCATAGGAATAGAATTATGGAATTTTTCTATAACAAGAGAGTGAAAGATTTTGAATGATAAAATAATGACATATAGGATAGGATTAGAGTGATCAGAATTGATAATATGATATAAAATATAACAATTCCACCATGAATAGTTTCTCCTAATATTTAAATCTTTTCAACCATGCTTGAAATAGATACATTAAAAAAAAGTTGACTAAAGCAGTGGTTTTAATTTTACAGATTTTCTTTGGTCAGTCATAGGGCCTGATCTCTGGGCCTAGGAGCTATCTCTCAGCTCTTCAGCTCAAGGCTAGTGCTTAACCACTTCAGCACAGCACCACTTTCAGCTTTTCTGCTCATGTGGTGCTGAGGAATCGAACTTGGGCCTCAGGCATTCAAGACAAGCACTCTACCACTGGGCCACAATCCCAGCCCTAGATATTTTTTGGTGGCAGCACACTTGATTGACTGGTTCTCTACCACTTAAGTCATGCTTCTAACATAGCTTTTTGCTAGTTATTTGGAAGTGTAGTGTATTTAACTTTTCTCCCTAGACTAGCCTTGCTGTGAGACCACACATCCCCAATGTCAGAATTCTCAGTAGCAGAGATTGCAGATATTAGCTTCTACCACACAACACAATTGCAGTGTCCTATGTTTGCAGTATATGAAGAATAAAAACTTTTCTCACAGTGGTGGTATTATGGATCAAGTCAGCAATAGAAAACTACTACAAGAGGGAATGTGCCCAACTGAGGTATTGTGGATGAAAATAAGAAAACTTAAACCAAATTTTCATTATGTTTTAAGATGTTACTATTAATTACCCTTTAGATAAATAAAGGTATTAAGATTGCTCCTTAGGCTAAGTTGAAGCAAATGAATAAGTATGCAAATATGCTCTAAGTTTTAAGTACCTATCCAAAATTCTAGCTTTTTGATATAGAAATAAATTTCAAGGACAAGACATCCTGGCCTTCATTACAAAAGAGCTGAGTAAATTAACTTGGGCCACAGCAGGGTTTTATTATAAAGGAAGAAATTAGATTAACATCTATTTAAACACAACTGTGGAACTCTGAGTTCATTGGAAGGCAAAGGAAAAAATGTATGCCTCCAAAAAGAATTCATTAATTTCTTAGCTTTTTAGTGTGTGCTTTAAGTTTTCCTCTTTTTATTCTCTCTCTCTCTCTCTCTCTCTCTCTCTCTCTCTCTCTGTCTCCATCTAATACTATTTCAGTAATGGAAATTCACATGTAAAACATACAGCTTTCTAGCATTGTCAAACTTACTGATCCCCAAAATATTTACATAGGAGGGAAAGTAATTTATGAACAACTGAATACATAAGTTATTTTCAGATCCAATAAATAACAAATGAAGATAAAACATATTATCATAGGAAATGACTCAGAGGAGGATAAATCTTTACGTAGAAGTCAAAATTGTGTTTTAGTTGACAAAGACAAAAGAGGCTGTGTATGTAGATATATGTCAATGTATGTTGAGTCAAAGAGAACAGGTCTAAATATGGGACATATCTTAATGTGTAAGATAGTTAAAGTAAGGCAAGCACCCTAGTTCTTCAAATATCTGTAAGTTAAATTATGTCAGGTACAAGACTGAGACATAACAAATGCTATTTTAGCATATAGTGGTAACTACACAAATTTAGAATTCCGATTAATGGTTTATTTTTAATACAGAACTAAACTCTATCTTTTTATCATTTTAATGTAAGACATTTTTATATTGTTTTTAATCAAAGACTAGTTATTAAAATATAATTTCTATTGCAATATCTAACATTGCTGCAGACTTTCTGGTATAACATCTCCACAAATATTTATTTGGCATCATTTAAATCATCTGATTGAATGAATATATAAATTATATCTATGTATTTACCAATATGTAAATAAATATTACTTGAACAATTTTTTCCTGAATAAAATATCCAGGGTAAGGCAATGCAATCCCAGAATTTAGCCATTGTGTTTTCGCAATTTTTAAAGTTGTCTGTGGTTATTCATGTGTATAAATCCTTCACATTCTTCAGCAACACTTAGATATCTTTATGAAAATAACTCATGCGTTCTTAATGAGGAAAAGAAATGGCTCCTGTACCTGGAAATCATAAAAACATATTATCTCAGAATGATTGCTAAATTGCATAACCTAATAATAATAGACTCATACCCCATATAGTCAGAAAATATGAACTCACACTACACTTTAAATATATACAAAGCAATTGATCCAGAGGAAATAATAGAGTGGTTTTGTCCCCAGGATAAAAAATATAGAAAGTTAAAATATGAACATGAACTCTTTTCTTCATCATTAAATTGTCTAGCAAATATTGGATTTCATTTTCTTTTTACTTCTATCTCATTTTAGGCTAAATGTATAAGTTTTAGAAAAAATGATGCTCTTCCTTTTCTTATTATTTTCTTTGGTAGTAGTGGGTATTGAACTCCTGACCTCAACTTGAGGGCAAGTGTTCTAGCAGTTGAGCCACACTTTGTTTTTTTTTTTAATTTTCTGTACGTTTTATTGTAAAAATGCTGTACAGAGGGCTTCCAGTTACATGAGCCAGGTAATGAGTACATTTCCTATTGAGCATTGTTGCCTCCTCCTTTGTTTTCCCCCTACCATCTCTTCCCTCCCACTTCCACAAATACCCCCCCAAGTTGTAAAGTTAGTTTTCAACATAGTGTTTTATACTTCTCACTGTTAAAATGGGTCAACCTGAATCCTTTTATCCACATTTTATTTTTCCCCTTCCCCTCTCTGAATTAGAGGAGTGTATATACAACAGCAGGGCACCATATCAAATACAGTGATAACAGGGGTTGTACCGTGGGGGAGGAACATACAAAGCAACAAAAAAACACTTGGTACATGATAAATATGTTAGAAAACATAGCAAGAAAGAAAACAGATATTTATGTCCCTATCTTGGAGATCATTTCACTTAACATCATCTTGTATGGTCATATGTACATAGCTTTTGGCCTTTTCTGCTTGTACTACAGATGTTCTAGATTTTTGCAAATAAGGGAAACCATGGGACCTATGTTTCTTTGGGCCTTGGTTACATCACTTAATATAAATGTTTCCAAGTCTTTCCATCTCCCAACAAATGGGACAAGGCCATGCTTTCTGATGGAGGTATAGAATTCCATTGTATACACATACACACACACATGTATACATAAACATGTATATATATATATATATATATATCACATTTTCTTTTCTTTTTTTTTTTGGGTCCGTTTGTGGGGCCAGAACTATGGGCCAGGGCACTGTCCCTCAGCTCTTCAGCTCAAGGCTAGTGCTCTACCACTTGAGTCACAGCGCCACTTCTGGCTTTTTTCATTTTGCTTATGTGGTGCTGAGGAATTGAACCCAGGGCCTCAGGCATGCAAGGCAAGCGCTCTACCACTGAGCCATCTTCCCAATTCGTATATATCACATTTTCTTGATCCATTCATCTACTGAGAGGCATCTGGGTTGGTTCCATATTATAATTATGATAAATAATGCTGTGATAAACTTAGTTGTTCTGGTAGCCTTAGTATGGCCTTGTTTGTGACTGGGTAAATGCCTAAAAGTGGGATTGCTGGTTATATGGGAGCTCTATGTGGAGTCTTTTGAGAAACCTCCATACTGCTTTCCAAAGTGGTTGAACCAGTTTACACTCCCACCAATGCAGATTCCCTCTGGCCACATTCCCTCCAGCATCAGTTGTTTTTATATTTTTTATTGTAAAAATACCGTACAGAGGGGTTCCAGATACATGAGTAAGGTAATGAGTATATTTCCTATTGAGCATTCTTACCTCCTCCTTTGTTTTTCCCTTATAATCCCTTCCCTCCTTGCCTCACCAACTCCCTCCCCTCCTGCTGAAGTTGTAAAGTTCGTTTTCAACATAGTGTCTTGTACATCTCATTGTTACAATGGGTCAACCTGTATCCTTATTTCAGCATTTTGTTATTTCCCATCCCTTCCCCAAATTAGAAATGCATAAACAAGATGCAGGGCACCTGAATCAAATGCAGTGGAAACAGGAGCTACACCGTGGGGGAAGAACATACCAAAGATACAAAATATCATGTAGTTCATTATAAGTTCATTAAAAACAATAGCAAGAAAGAAAAAAAAACACTTGTGGTTTTTTTGCTTAACATCATCTTATATGGTCATATGTACATAGCTTTTGACTGTTTCCGCTTGTCCTAGACATACACTAGTTATTGCAAATAATGGAAGCCATGGGACTTACGTTTCTTTGGGCCTGACTTACTTCACTTAATATAATTTTTTCCAAGTCTTTCGATTTCCTAACAAATAGGGTTGTGTCATTCTTTCTGATGGAAGCATAGAATTTCATTATATATATACATATACATATATCTATCTATCTATCTATCTATCTATATATATATATATATCACATTTTCTTGATCTATTGATCTACTGAGGGGCATCGGGGTTGGTTCCATATCTTAGCTATGGTTAATAATGCTTCAATGAACATAGTTCTGCTAGCCTTGTTTGTGATCATTTAGGCAAATGCCCCAAAGTGGGATTTCTGGGTCATACGGGAGCACTATGTGGAGTCTTTTGAGGAACCTCCATACTGCTTTCCAAAGTTGTTGAACAAGTTTACACTTCCACCAACAATGCATTAGGGTTCCCTTTTGGCCACATCCCCTCCATCATCTGTTGTTATTAGATTTCTTAGTTATGGCTATTCTAACCTAGGTTGAAGTGGCCAGAATTTTCTTAACAAATATTCAGAAGCACAACAAATCAAAGAAAGGTTGGAGAAATGGGATTGCATGAAACTGCAGAACTTCAGCATGACGAAGGACATAGCTAGCAAGTTCAATAGAAAGTCCATGAACTGGGCGAAGATTTTCACTAGCCTCACAATGTATAAGGGTCTTAGAATTCAAAAAATTTATTCCTCCAACAACAAATCCTCAAAGAAACAACTGCGAGATAAATAAGTGTGCTAAAGTCTTAAAGAGGAACTTATCTGAAGAGGAAATAAGAATGGTCAATAGATACATGAAAAAATGCTCAAATTCTCTAGCCTTAAAAAATGCAAATCAAAGCAACAAAATTGAGATTCCACATCGCTCCAGTTAGAATTGAATTATGTTGACTTGGCTATTTTCAAAGTAAGGCCTTAGGCCAGGGCAGATTGAGTTTGATCCTACTACTGTGTTTGCCCATGCTGCTGGCAATGACAGCCATGTTGAAGTCTGGCCAGCCATGGTGTTTCCCTTGTATCTCGGATAAACAGCCTGTATCATCACAATGAGATAGTCCTGTGAACTTTTCTGCCTTTGTTGATGTTCTCTGCAACTCAAGAATCTAAGATTTCAAGGTCGAGCCACCTCTTCTGGCTTGTAATGCTTTTGTAACAGCATACTCTCTGGGTAGTTAATTTCATGGATGAATGACATTCTTACAGACACATAAGCTAAATACACAATACATTAAAATACGAATGTGAACAAAGGTAACTTTGGAAGAGATATTAATGCTTATGTGAATAGTATACGATTGCAATGATGACTCCTAATGTACAAATGTTTATGAAGACATAAAGAAACTTTAACCCATGCATTCTTTTCATACATGCCATCATAATGAGAGAAAGAGGGGGGGGGAAAGAAAGGAGAAACAACAATTCTCCAAGTTTATCTCTACCCTATAGTAAAGCATTGCTAACAAGTTTGTTGATGTGTTTACCATTGTTGTGAGTTCCAAGTGAGCAAAAACTTCATTAAGCTAAAAGCAATTAATTTTTAAATGCTTCTAATTGCAACTAATGAGCCTACAAGTTTCATTACCAGTGAAGGTCACAGAACCGACCAGAGTCTTGAATTAATCTTTACCTCTTGTTTTATGATTGACTAAGCTGGGTATTTTGAGGTCTATCATGCTGCAATCAATCTAACACCAACCAACAATAGGCTGCCGCCAGGCACACTCTATTCAGAATGTCAGGGAAGATTCTGTGGACCCTGTTATCCAATTTCTTTGTTAACGGTGTCACATTTTGAAAGAAAAACTTTGGCAAGACAAGTTTTGTAAGAAAACCTCTTAATCCTTGAATTGTCCCTTACTTCTTAATATCAGAAAACAATATATATATATATATATACACACACACACATCTTTTGTTTGCAATCCAAGAGGAATTAAATATTTTATTTGTATAAATTAAGAAAGTTCCAGTTACAGTGGAGCAGCATGTGTCATATTGAATTCAGGTCAAAAGCATGATATACACATCATTTTGGCCACAATAGCTGAGACTGAATTTTATAGTGTGTTGTAGTCCCACATTGGTATTATTTATTTGATTATTTTCATCAATCTGTGCATTTGGTGGTTCCAGTGTTCATTTTTTGGACAAATTGTCAAATGTTTACAAAATAGCATGTGTTGTGCATGTGTAAGAGGATAAGTACAAAATTTTTTTCTCCTAAAAACAAAGAATTAGCCCTCATGATGAGAATAATTGAAACTTCAAACTGCAGTAAACTGTCATTTCAGCAGCTACCACAGAAGCCTTCCAGACACGGTGCAACCGCAAGGAAAATCTGGTTCAGTGCAAAATTAATTTTCTTCTAATAGTATTGGACTAATGTAGTGAATACGTCTTATCTAGTAGTACTATCAATGTATTTTTATGTCTTTGTTCATAACCTAGTCATTGCAATTGGGAAACAAGAAATAAGAGAGCTAATTTGGAGCATAATGCCAATTACCACAATTTGGTGTGAGTTTATATGAATTCAAAAAAGTCAGTACTGTTGGGAGAAAAGATGAGAAATGATAAACTATGTATACATATTTACACATATATAATATTTATATATGCATATATAGGTACATATCAATGTAAAAGGAAAAATGAACAGGTTTTTGGTTACAGAATCTTGAAGATGAAACATTCTGGATCTGATATTTTATTCTATCACTGAAAATAGTATAGATGTCTAGCGTAACACATTTTGTAATATTTTGAGAATATTAATTTTTGTATGCCTGAAGATATGAAATAAGTATCTAAACTGGGAGCAGAATAGAAGAGGGTAAGTAATAAGGATTATTTATTCTTATTTACCATCCCCATTCTCCATATACATCTAACAGGAACACACAAAGAAATTCAAGAGACTTCATCTTGTTTTCCTAGCATGAGTGGGTCTAGTGCCAAAAATGCATGGAAAAAACTTCATTTCTGAGTTATCTTCCAGTCTAGCAGCAAGAAAATACACTGCAACTCTTCCACTATAGAGTACTACTGTAGCAGTGTGAATACCTTGATTGCAAGATTGCAAGTGATTAAAATGTTGAATACATACATTGGCCTCAGATGCTAAGTATCAAAGCAAAAACAGATAAAATAGCAGCAGAAATCTAGAAAGTCAACAACTACTGTACAAGAAGAAACAGCTCACTGAACTCAGAAGCATGATAGCAAGATGAATTGAATTCAAAGAGGATAAATTCAGTAACTGAAGTATCTCAAAGAGGAGAATAAACAAAATGAAAAAGATGATGACAGTGGAACAAAATGTATTATTTGGATAGTCTAGGAGGGAAGGTTAGAGAAAGGAGATGAGGCTACTAGGTGGTGAAGAGGATCTGACATAAATATATATATATATGTATGCATACATATATACATGCATATATATATATTTACTATATTCACATGTATACACAAATACATATATATACATATTATAAATGTATATTTACAATAAATTAAAAGCATAAATACCACAAAATAATACTGATCCAATAAAAGAAAGGTGTTTCCATTTCAATGTGGGCACAGAATAAAAATCATGTAACAGTATTTGGTCAGTATTTTCATCTTTATTTAGATTGAGTGAAATTTCATTTTGAATATTTCAAGTAATATATTCATAATTTTTAAATAGGTACACAAATAACAATAATTTACACTTTTTCTCTTTACTTTTCAACATTAATAGTTCTAAATTGAGAGGCAAAAACAGGACTAAGGTTCATGATTATTATCAGGCAAATCATAATTTTAAAAAATAAGCATTTATACATACTCCTAGGAAAAAGAGGAATGATAACAGAAGATCAGCAGTTGACTGGCCCTATAAAGTGATTACAATCAGCAAGTACTCATTAGATTTAAGTGCTTTGTCTTAATTGTATTGGAATAAGACTAAACAACAGTGCTGCACTGCTGATCTTCCTAGTTTCATGTGAGATTGCTTCAGATCATATGAAACCAAAGCCAGGAACTGGTGAGACACACTAATAAGCCATGGAGTCCGGGAAGATGGCGGAGGAGAAGCTGGAGTCTAAGTAAGCTCTCGAACAGAAAGCAGTTTTAGAGTTCCAGTGAACAGTCCTAAGTCAGAGAATTACACCAAGTGAGTCATCACAGGACAGAGAGTTTGGCCAGAGAAGGAAATCCAGGCAAGGAGACACTTCTGAGCACTTGCCAGCAGCCGCGGCGGTGGCAACAGTTGTGGCGGTGGTGGGCGAGCGCAGCCACCATACCTGAGCAACAGAGAGTCCAGGACGAAGGAGCCAGACACAGCAGGCGAGCGGATTCTACTCAACACCAGCAAGAACCGACAAGGAGCAGAAATCTTCATCCTGCAGTTCGCAGACCAGAGATGACCCAGGAACTAAGACTCGGCGTGAGTAGAAGCCTGACGTCCTCACTCCTTCTCAGGGAGCAGAGGAGGGAAGGCCACCCGTCCCACCCCCAGCACCGGTGATCTCCATCTTGGATACTGACAAAGCTCAGAGGAGCAGCTAGCTCCAACTCAGGCCTTGGAATAAAAGGAGTCATTTAGCAGGTCACAAGAACTTAACGGCGGTGTGACCTGCCAGACTCTGCTCTACCCAGAGAAAAGTCACCCAGCTCAGGTGCCAGCCCTAGGAGTGGGTTTCTTCACTGGGTAATCAGAGCCAGAGGCTGCCCCTCCCTCTAGCAGCCTCGACAAGCAATTGAAAATCAGTAAACAGAAACGCTGAGAATGGCTCTAGGCTGGGCTCTGTGATGTATTCACAAACCAGCCCTGGAAAAGCTACCAGAACCTAGCCTCATCACTGCACCCCCCTCTTTTGTGATACTCAAAGTAGATCTGTCTCCCAGTGAACTAGCCTGGGAGGAGGATTGCCAAATCCTGGGTAAAGCAGAGCATTTTACTGCCTGTTCGAATAAACTGATTTAAGAAACCAACTAAGACACAGGACCACAAGCAGACCAGAGACTCCAACAAGAGGCTGGTTACGGACCAAAGGGAGATACAGGATTTTTCCCACTCCTCCCCACCAAAAAAAATCAAAGAAATTTTTTTTTTTGTTTTTTCTTTTTTCTCGTCTTTGTCTACTTTTTTTTTTTTTTAGTTTTTATTTTTGGTACCTTATATAAAAATATTTTTTTCTTTTCTAAAACTTTTTTCAATCTTTAATCTTTGCCTTTTTTGATAAAAAAATGTTTTCCAAAACGTTTCTTTTCCTCTTATAATTTTTATTTTGGGGATACGGGAGTGTGCGTTTTTGCGTTCTTTTTGGTCTTCTTCTTCTTTTTTTTCTCTTTTTTAAATTATGTTTTAGTTTTTTGTTTAGCTCTACTGAACTTCTCATCTTTTTCTTCTCCCTTTCTTATCCTTTTCACCTTCTCCGCTATTTCGTTCTTCTTTATGTGACTTAATTCTTGTCCTGCACACCCTCAGATAAACCTGTGGTTGACTATTAGACCCTATCCCCCATTGTGTACACACTTAATCCACACATTTATTACACAGGTCAAAACCTCTAAGACTTAAATTCCTTAATAGCAGTACTACCTCTTTATACCTATATAATATTTTAAGCATTTTTATTTTTAAGTTTTTCACATCTCCTTTATATACCTCCCCTTCTCTCAATAAATTCACGTTCTTATCTAAATAGATTGTTATCGAGTCTACATAATGTTATTAATGTCAATTTTTCTATTTTTTCTGGTCTCTTTTCTTTTCCCGTTCCATTTCTTTTTTTTCTCTCTCTCTCTCTACTTTCATCCTACCCAACCTATTTCCTGCTTTGAGATTAAGACTTAGTTAACTCCCCCAGAGCCTCCCCACATCAATCTATTCATATTTTTTACCCAAATCTCTCCATAAACCTAATAATTTCTGGTCTTCCAAATTCTTTGCAGTTCATAACCCATTAACGTATAGTTGTTTGATGTTGAATAGATGTATCTGTTGAACTAGATTGTATCTGTAGACTATTGACTGTGCAAATTCAGACTTGTGTTGATGCTTGCCTTAAGATTGTGTTCTAGCACAAATCTGGTGCTATTTTCATCTCAAATGGGCAGAGTAAGCTGGAAAAACACAAGAAAAATGACAAATCCGGGTATCTCAATTTCCAGTCCCGATAATCAGGGAACAGAAATGATAATGAATAATCCAGAGGAGAATTCCCAAATAGCTCTACAAACTCTGCTGGCAAACATGATAAATCAAAAGATTGAAAGCATACAAAGGTCTCTGTATGAGTGTGATAGGGAGAGAGAGGAGGCATTTCAAAAGTTTATACAGGAATATCATAAGCATAAGGAAGCTACTCAAAAGCCCATACAGGATTTGCATGAGCAGTGTGAGAATACTCAGAGAAAAAGACAGGAATGGCGCAAACAGGCTGAGAACATTCAAAGAGAACTACAGGAATCCCAAGAACGGGAGGAAGGTTATCAAAGAGTAATACAGGAATTCAGAGAGCACGAAGACAATACACAAAGATCACTAAAGGCATTCATGGAATTCATTAACAAAGCGCTAAAGGAAGTCAGGGAGACCACACAGGGAATGCTGAATGAACCCAACAGAAGGAAGGGGAGGCCAAGAAAACCATAACCAATCAACTAAGTGATCTGAGAAAAAACACTGAACATAAAGTTAAGGAAAAAAAGGAGTTCATACAAGATCTAAAACAAAGCTTCAACAAAGAACTTGAAGCCATCAAAGCTGACCAATTAGATGGAAAAGGGACAAAAAACAAAGAAGAAAGTCTTGACAGCAGGTTAGACCATGCAGAAGATCGAATCTCAGGGATTGAAGACAGCCTAGATATTATAGAGAAAGAACATACAAACATCCAAGACAAGTCCAAGAAATATGATAGATCTATCCAACACTTGGAAGACACCATCAGAAGGGCTAATCTAAGGATAATGGGTGTAGAGGAGAACCTAGAAACAGAAGTCAATGGCCTAGGAAATTTGTTTAACAGGATCCTAGCAGAGAACTTCCCAAACATGCAAAAAGATAGGCCTATTCAAATACAAGAAGCTTTTAGAACTCCATACAGACCAGACCAGAATAGGACATCCCACTGTCACATTATAATCCACACAGAATCAACTCAGACCAAGGAAAAGATCCTTAAAGCTGTCAAGGAGAAAAGATTAATTACCTATAAAGGAAAACCAATTAGAATCACCTCAGATTTCTCAGCAGAGACAATCAAAGCAAGAAGAGCCTGAAATGATGTATGCCATGCCCTAAAAACAAACAACTATCAACCAAGAATACTGTACCCAGCTAAACTCTCCTTCATAACTGAAGGCCAAATAAAAACCTTCCATAGCAAAGAAAAATTGAAACAATACACCTACACCAATCCAGCCCTACAAAAGTTTCTTAAAGATGTCCTACACATAGAAAACCAACAAGACCACAATAAAGGTCAAGAAACTGCACCCAAACTGAGAATCCAAGAACAATAGGAAGAACCCAGTTTTCGCAACCCGCAAGAAGGTGGATAACACGGCAGGAATTCCCAAAAACCTCTCAGTCCTTTCTCTTAACGTTAACGGACTGAACTCTCCAATTAAGCAACATAGACTGTCTAGTTCGATTAAAAAACAAGACCCTTCTATCTGCTGCCTGCAGGAGTCACATCTTGCCCATAATAACAAACACATATTCAATGTTAAAGGTTGGAACAAAATCTACCAAGCAAACGGCCCCCATAAACAGGCGGGAGTTGTAATCTTAATATCAGATAAAATAGACTTCAAATTAAAAATAGACTTCAAATTAAAAAAAAAAGAAGATGGTTACATACTAATTAAGGGATCTCCCTTTCAGGAGGATATTAGAATTCTAAATATCTACGAAAATGGAACACTCAAATTTATCCAAGAAACACTACTTTCCCTCAAATCCCATAGAACTGCAAAGACATAAATTGTTGTGGATACTAAAACACCGCTCCCCCCACTAAATAGATCAACTCGGCAAAATCTCAACAGAGAAACTACAGATCTAAACAGCTCCATAGATCAACTTGATTTTACAGATATCTACCGAAAAATTCACCCAGAAGCATCAGAATACACGTGTTTTTCAGTAGCACATGGAACATTTTCTAAAATAGACCACATTTTAGGCCACAAAGCAAACTTGTCCAAATTCAGAAACATTGAAGTTATACCTTGCATTCTCTCTGACGACAAAGGAATAAAATTAGAACTCAACAACAAAAGCCACCAAAGAAAGTCTGGTATCACATGGAGGCTGAACAACACACCCCTGAATCACGAGTGGGTCATGGAAGAGAATAGAAAGGAAATTCAAATGTTCATGCTATTCAACAAAAATGAACAAACAAATTACCAGCTCCTCTAGGACTCAGCAAAGGCAGTATTCAGAGGCAAGTTTATAGCTCTGAGCTCCTACATCAACCAATTGGAGAGATCTGAAACTGACAATTTAATGTCACATCTAACCCTCCTTGAAAAAGAGCAGCAAGATAAACCCCAATCCAGTAGATGGAAAGAAATAATTAAAATTAAATCAGAATTAAATGAATTACAATCCAAAAAAATTATAGAAAGAATCAAGAAAACAAAGAGTTGGTTTTTGAAAAACTTAACAAAATTGACAGACACTTAGCAAATCTTATCAGAAAAATAAGAGAACACACCCAAATAAATAAACTCAGAGACGAGAATGGAAACATCACTACGGAAACAACCAAGATTCAGAACATTATAAGGGAAAACTTCTCAAAACTTTATGCTAATAAGTTTGAAAACTTGACAGAAATGGACCTTTTCCTAGCAAATATTGACATGCCAAAACTAAACCAAGATGAGTTAAACTATCTTAACAGGCCCATATCAAGCACTGAAATAGAAACAGCAATAAGAGACCTTCCAGCTAAGAACAGTCAAGGACGAGATGGTTTTACAGCGGAATTCTATGAGGCCTTCAGAGCAGAGCTCATACCAATACTCCTCCAAATCTTCAATGAAATTGAAAGAGAAAGTTCACTACCGAACACATTCTATGAAGCCATCATAACCCTCATCCCAAAACCAGACAGGGACTCTTCAAAGAAGGAGTGCTATAGACCCATTTCTTTGATGAACATTGATGTAAAACTTCTCAACAAAATATTGGCTAACCGACATCAACAATTCATCCAAAAATTCATACACCATGATCAAAAAAATTCATTTCAGGGATGCAAAGTTGGTTCAATATACACAAATCAATTAATATTATTCATCACATCAACAGGAGCAAGAATAAGAACCACATGGTTATCTCAATAGATGCAGAAAAAGCATTCGGCAAGATCTAATACCCATTTATGATGAAGGTTTTGGAAAAATTAGGAATCCATGGAACATTCCTCAATACAATAAAGGCTGTATATGACAAACCTACAGCCAGCATTATAGTTAATGATGAAAAACTAAAGTCATTTCCTCTTAACTCAGGAACAAGACAAGGATGTCCACTCTCTCCACTCCTCTTCAATCTAGTATTACAATTCCTAGCTACAGCAATAAGACAAGATGCAGACATAAAGGGGATCCAAATAGGGAAAGAAGAAATAAAACTCTCCCTCTTTGCAGACGACATGATCTTGAATTTAAAGAATCCCATAAACTCCACTCTCAAATTACTCAAGCTGATTCAAAATTTTGGCAACGTAGAAGGGTATGAAATTAACCCCCCAAAATCAATGGCCTTTCTGTATGCCAACAATGTGAAAAGTGTGGCTGAAATTAGGAAAGCAACTCCATTTGTAATAGCCCCACAAAAATAAAATCCCCAGGAATCAACTTAACCAAAGAAGTGAAGGACCTCACTGATGAAAGCTTTAAAATCTTGAAAAAGGAAATCAACACAGAATTTAAAAAATGGCAAAACCTCCCATGCTCCTGGATTGGAAAGATTAACATCGTGAAAATGGCAATACTTCCCAAGGCTATCTACAAATTCAACGTGATACCTATCAAAATTCCAAGATCATTCTTCAAGGAAATAGAAGAGGCAATCCAAAAATTCATATGGAACAATAAAAGACCCCAAATGGCAAAAACGCTCCTCAACGGAAATAACACGGCTGGAGGAATATCAATACCAAATTTCAAACTCTACTATAAAACCATAGTAATGAAAACAGCTTGGTATTGGCATAAGACCAGACCTCAGGACCAATGGAATAGAATTGAAAACCCAGATATGAACCTACAGACCTATCGCCATCTAATATTTGATAAGGGTGCTAAAACAATAGAATGGAACAAGGACAGCCTCTTCAGTAAATGGTGCTGGCAAAACTGGTTAACTACTTGTAGAAAACTAAAGCTAGACCCTTATATATCTCCCTGCACCAGAATCAACTCCAAAATGGATCAAAGACCTCAAAGTCAAAGCAGACACTGAAAACATTACAGGGTGGAATAGGAGAAACCCTAGGTCCCCTTGGCTCAGGCCGAAAATTTTTGAATAGAGACCCGGAAACCCAACAAATCAAAGAAAGGTTGGACAAATGGGATTGCATAAAGTTGCAGAGCTTCTGCATGGCAAAAGACATAGCTAGCAAGGTCAATAGAAAGCCCACGGATTGGGAAAAGATCTTTACTAGCCATACAACGGACAAGGGTCTCATATCTAAAATATACTTGGAACTCAAAAAATTAAATCCCCCAACAACAAATCCTCAAATAAACAACTGCCCAATAAACAAGTTGTTCAAAATCTTAAAGAGAAACTTCTCTGAAGAAGAAAGAAGGATGGCCAAATACACATGAAGAAATGCTCAACCTCCCTAGCCATAAAAGAAATGCAAATCAAAACAACATTGAGATACCACCTCACTCCAGTTAGAATGGCAAAAATCAAGAACTCTAACAATAACAGATGATGGAGCGGATGTGGACAGAAGGGAACCTTACTTCATTGTTGGTGGGAATGTAAACTTGTTCAACCACTTTGGGAAGCAGTATGGAGGTTCCTCAAAAGACTTCACATAGCACTCCCCTATGACCCAGCAATCCCACTTTTGGGCATTTACCCAAATGTTTACAAACAAGACCACATTAAAGCTACCAGCACAACTATGTTTATTGCAGCATTATTCACTATAGCTAAGATCTGGAACCAACACAGATGCCCCTCTGTAGATGAATGGATGAAGAAAATGTGGTATATATACACAATGGAATTCTATGCCTCCATCAGAAAGAATGACATTGCCCCATTTGTTAGGAAATGGAAAGCCTTGGAAAAAATTATATTAAGCGAAGTATTCCAGGCCCAAAGAATCACAGGCCCCATGGTTTCCCTTATTTGCAATATCTAGTACATGTATGAGTCAAGCGGAAAAGGTCAGATAATGTGATGTTAGGAAAATGAACCCTTAGAGTTGTATTTTAATGTTTTTTTTCTTTCATGCATGTGTTTCTAACGCATTTATAAGATTATTTCTTTGTTGTCTTGTATCTCCCTCCCCCACAGTATAAGCCTACTTTCACTATATTTGATGTCAGTATAATTTGTGGAGGAGATGGGGAAAAACAAGTCGATTAAGGATACAGGTTGACCTGTTGCAACAATGAGAAGTACAAGTTTTCATGTCCATAAGGAGCTTTACAATGTCTGTGCGGGGGGGGGCGGTGCGGGGAGGAGGAGAAGGATTGGGACTGGGGGGAGGAGGGGGAGCCTGGGGGGGGATGTGAAGGATAAACAAAGGAGGAGGCTGCAATGCTTGGTAAGATATGTATGCATTATCCTGCCCATGTAATTGTAACCCCTCTGTACAGTATGTTCACAAATAAAATAAAATAAAATAAAAAGACTAAACAATTCCCAATATATTTTGTATCTAGAAAGAGGTCATAGACTTATTTCAATATTGTTAAGTGGCACAGGATTTGTTTGTGTATGGCACATTTCTGTACACAGAAATGGTCACGGTGAGATTACAAATATGAAAGAGAAGAGACAGATACTTGACAAAAACCTTAGAATCTGTTAGAATCAGTTGCGAATAGACAAGTCATAACCTAAAGTAGAATGGAAATAGATAAATTTGAAGGTACATGCACACAAAAGTCTTAAAGGAAAATTAGCTCTTAAAAGTTCTTCAAGAATTGTACATATAACCTTACTTATGTAACTGCAACCCCTCTGTATATCACCTTGACAATAAAAAAATAGATAAATATATTTCTTTTTGGACTTACATATGCATTGGTTATCTAAGTCCAAATTGTATCTGCTACTTATCAACTGAAGGATCTAGTGCAAATAAATTTCATTAAGGTTAGATTAGCCATTTTAAAATTGTGACAATCCTTTGTATTTTGATGAGTTCCTATGATAATAAAATGTGATAGCCAAAATTTTGGAGAAAATGAGTAGAAATAAGCCAATGTTCATTGTTTCTGTAGGACAGTCAATGAATTACTTTCTTCATTGTTTCAATCAATTGATCTCAGATTTCTAGAATAAATAGTTGTTATGACTAAATATAAAGCCCTCTTTTATTCACCTTAAGATATATTCAATTTTGAAAACACAAACTTTAAGCAACTCTCCTAAATAATGTGGCATTAATTTACATGAAATAATGAACAGCTTTTTAATGATTTTTCTTCTATATTGAACATCGATGATGGATGACGCAACACAAGAATGCTTTCTAAATATCAACAGAAAATTAGCGCATTCATCTTCTTCGAACGTAGCTGGTTACTTTTACCTGATCCTTTCTATTTAAGTTCTATTTAAAGCAAGAATGACTTGAAGGAGCAAAAGCACAGTTTTGTCTTTGAGGCTCAATTTTCAAGTGATGTCAGCAAATAATAAAATTGATTTTTCTGAATGTTCCTTGTTTTAGCTGCACACATGTGTGCTGTCTGCTAGCTCCTCCCTATCTCTCCTGGAAATAAATTCCACATGGAATACCAAGTCTTTTTTTCTCCCTTTGACAGCACATCAAAAATGAGGATAGTAGAACACATTTGAGTAAAATACTTAAAATATTAAAACAGAGTGCTTATACTCCTACTAAATTATAATTAATTTTGACCATTTGTTCAACTTTTAAAACTTTTACATAAAGTTATATACAACTTTGAGTTTACGATCATACTTTCCTGTCACTGTAATACACCTGCCCCCCCACCAAAGAGTATAAAATTCGCTATGGTTTGGTTTTATTCCATGATTTGCTTGTGACATATTTACTTTACTAATCATCTGAATCTCACATAAATTCTGAATAACTTCTTTTTCTCTCAAATCCTACCAGATCAATATACCAACCCAATAAATCATGCATTATACCTCTCTTTGTATGACATTGTAGATCAATTCTCAGAAAGAATCAAATAGGGATACAGATTGACCCTTTGCAACAATAAGATGTACAAGATGCTATGGTGAAAAACCGAACTTCACAATTAAGATGGGGGGAGTAAGAGGGGCATGTAGTTGAGGAGTTGGGAGGGACAGATGGTAGGGGGAAAACAAAGGAGGAGGCAACAATGCTGGATAAGAAATGTACTCATTACCTTGCTCATGTAATTGTAACCTCTCTGTACAGTATTTTCACAAAAAATAAAAATGAAAGAATCTCAATATTTCTTACATGGATTGTTGTACCATTTCACTAGACTATCATCTTGCAATATTGTCTCGTTACAACTCATTTTTTGCACCATCTCTAATGTTACCTTCATGAAACCCTTAGATTTCTTTTTCATGGATAATTAGATAAAATATATATGTCCTAGAAGTGAAAGCTAGGACATACATGCTCAATCATTTCTAAACACTTTTGGATCTTGATTACTGAAGTTTTTCACCTATAAACCTTAGGCTTAAGCAGTGCACTTCTATTTGTTTTTTTCAAATTTGTTCTCAAATCTCAAACAACCTTAACTTTTGACATTCAGTTTGTATTCAAAATGTTTGCTACTGTAGAACTGTCAATTCTCCTAACCAATACAAAACTCATGGATATTTTTTGAAGATAAGAATTTTATTCTTCTTCTGTATTATTTTTCTTTATCTTCTTTTGAAAATAGTAATACTACCTAATATTGACTGTCTATTGAATCTATAAAGTGATAGTTTAATATGCTCATCAAGGATCAAAAGAAGGCCAGCATGCAAGTTTATGATACATTTATTGTGCTTCATTGTATTAGATCATGATTGTTGCTATTCTATCCTGTTTTTACTTAGGTAAAACTAATTTTAGTAAGTGTCTTTAACTTCTCTAATATCATAGCTCATTTGCTGAAAAATCCTACATTTCAAATAAAAATAAGTGTTCACTTTTATGTAACAAAAATTTCTATGTTGCTAAAATTAATACATATCCTAGTACCAGTATATATATATATATATATATATATATATATATATATATATATATATATACTGATCTAGTAAATCCTTTTATATCAATGACTACTTGTGAAAACTTATAACTAGTGTAGCTTTCAGACGACAAAGCCAACAACAGACTTTTCATTAATTACTTAATAAATTGTGATGGTACTGAGCTTAAACTCTCACTTGGCCTTTTGTGCTCACTGTTTGGCACTGTACCACTGCAGCATGTCTCCAGTTCCATCTTCTGCTAGTTAATCAGATCCTCTGCTCTTAGCTTCCTGAGTAGCTAGGACTAAAGGTATGACCTTCAGTGCCCATCTAGCAATATCATTTTAGTAGTACTGCTCTTGAGTCTAATAACTCCTATAATAGCCCTACACTATTTTTTTGATTTTTAAAAATCTATTATTTATTTTATGACTGTGCTTTTTTTAAAGGACAGAAGGAAAACAATCAGTATGTCAAGACAGGAAATAAAGTTGATTGAGAGTTCAAGCCCACTGGCTGACCAAAAAAAAAAGAAAGAAAAGAAAAACGAAAAAATATTGACTATGACAAAAGATGAACAAAATGAAAAATGGCTAGAGATAGGAGTGAATACCTTTTTATCTTTGGCCAGTTGTGGGCCTTGAGCTGAGGGCCTGGGCACTGTCCCTGATCTGTTTTGGCTCAATGATACTGCTCTTCCAGTTGAAAAAAAAGTATGGGAATCCTCTTTCAGTTTCATAAAATCTGTTCAATCTGTTAAACTGATCACAAATGAAAATAAGATCCAGTAAACTAGGAAAGTATCTATTTTAGACATATTGGTATTTTAGTTATAGGGTAGGATGCAGATCTGATTAAGACTCTGTAAACTCACTAAAATTACAAGAGCACAGGGTGTGTAGGAATTAGATATAGCCCTTCTCAAATAGTTGATAAAGGAACAGAAGGGATATATGCCATGCCATAGTGATCATCTTTATGTTCTAGAGGCGATGTATTCCATATTCTGATGTCTCAGTTTGGTGTAGTTAGTGAGTGATCTGAAAGGTTACTAGTTTTGCCTGGAATCCAAAGGCTCTACAATTAGTTTTTAATCATGATGTCATCTTTACATTATGTATGGTGTATTCACTTGTACATTTTCAGAAGAGTTGAGGGAAGGGTACAAAACTCAAAGGAAAAAGGGTGAAAATGCAGCAAGTGAGCTCACTGGACACTGATGAAAGTGAACTATACTATTCATGGGAAGGAGATGGGAAGGAGGGACTGGGAGAGAATGAGGGAACCGAAGACACTGTATGAAAGGAAGTGTGCACATTACTTGATTTATAATTGTAATCTCTCTATACATCACCTCTATAATAACAATGAAGTTAATTAATAATACAAAAAAGAATGATCTCGGGCCTTTGACAGGTTCTTCTATGGTAATCATAGAACATTCCATTGGAATATCTCTGCATAACAGCTCACTTTTTCTGATTGTTTTATTCTATTTTTATATGTTTTTATTGTAAAAATACTGTAGAGAGGGATTACAGTTACATGAGTAAGGTAATGAGGACATTTCCTATCAAGCATTATTACATCCTTCTTTGTTTTTCCCCTACAATCCCTTCCCTCTCCACCTCTCCAACTCCTCCCTACTTCACCCCCCACTTACTCCCTCCCCCACTGAAGATGTAAAGTTTATTTTCAACAGAGTGCCTTGTACATCTCATTGTTACAATGGGTCAACCTGTATCCTTATTTCAGCATTTTATTATTTCCCTTCCTCTCCCAAAATTATATACAAGACACCCAAATCAAATAGAGTGAAAACAGGGGACACACCATGGGTAAGAAGATACCAAAGAAACAAAAAAAATCACATAGCACATTATAAATGTGTTAAAAATAATAGAAAGAAAGGGCTGGGAAGGTGGCTCAGTGGTAGAGCGCTTGCCTTGCATGCATGAGGCCCTGGCTTCGATTCTTCCTCACCACATAAGCAAAAAGATAAATGCTGGAAGTGGTGCTGTGGCTCAAGTAGTAGAGCTCTAGCCTTGAGCTGAAGAGCTGAGGGCCAGCACCCAGGCCCAGAGTTCAGGCGCCTCACGACCAGACCAAAAAAAAATAAAAAAAGGAAAAAAAATGTGTGTCCTTATTTTGAGGTTCATATGTACATAGCATTTGACTGTTTCTGTTTGTCCTACACATGTACTAGTTATTGCAGGTAAGGGAAACCATGGGACCTATGTTGCTTTGGGACTGGCTTACTTCATTTAATATAAATTTTTCCAAATCTTTCTATTTCCTAACAAATGGGACAATGTCATTCTTTCTGATGGAGGCATAGAATTCCATTGTATATATATTTACCATATTTTCTTCATCCATTCATATACTGAGGAGCATCTGGATTGGTTCCATATCTTAGCAATGGTTAAACATGCTGCAATAAACATAGTTGTGTTGGTAACTTTAGTATAGCCTTTTGTTTGTGATCATTTGGTAAATGCCCAAAAGTGGGATTGCTGGGTCATAGGGGAACTCTACGTGGAGTCTTCTCCATACTGCTTTCCAAAGTTGTTGAACAAGTTTACACTCCCACCAACAATGAAGTAGAGTGTCATTCTGGCCACATCCCCTCCAGCATATGTTGTTATTAGGTTTCTTGATTATAGCCATTCTAACTGGGTTGAGGTATCTCAATGTTGTTTTGATTTGCATTTCTTTTATGTCTAGAGAGGTTGAGCATTTCTTCATGTGTGTATTGGCCATTCCTGTTCAGAGAAGTTTCTCTTTAAGTCTTTCCCCCACTTATTTATTGGGCAGTTGTTTATTTGAGGCTCTTTTGTTGGGGGATTTATTTTTTTTTGAGTTGTAAGTATATTTCGATGATATACCCTTGTCCATTGTATGGCTAGTGAAGATCCTCTCCCAATCACTGGGCTTTCGATTGATCTTGCTAGCCATCTCCTTTGTCATGCAGAAGCTCTGCAATTTCATTCAATCCCATTTGTCCAACCTTTCTTTGATTTGTTGTGTTTGGGTCTTATTAACAAAATTTTGGCCTGTGCCAGTGAGCTCTAGAATTTCTCCTATTCTTTCCTATAATGTTTTCAGGGTATCTGTTTGACTTGGATGTCTTTGGCCCATTTGGATTGATTTTGGTGCAGGGTGATATATAAGGATCTAGCTTTAGTTTAGGACAGGTGTTAACTGATTTTGCCAGCACCATTTACTGAAGAAGCTGTCTTTCTTCCATTCTATTCTTTTTAGCTCCCTTATCAAAAAAGATTAGGTGGCTATAGGTCTGTGGAATAATTTCTGGGTATTCAGTTCTTTTCCATTGGTCCTGACTTCTACTCTTATGCTGCTACTAAGCTCTTTTGATTGCTATGACTTTGTAGTAGAGTTTGAAATTTGGTATTAATATTCCTCCAGCTCTGATCTTTCTGTTAAGATTGTTTTTTCTATACAGCATCTTTTATTGTTCCATATAAATTTTTGGATTTATTATTCTATTTTATTGAAGAATGAGGTTGGCATATTGATAGACATCATATTGAATTTGTAGATGGTCTTGGAATTATTGCCATTTTCACGATGTTAATCCTCTCAATTCAGGAGCTTGGTAGGTTTTTCCACTTCCTAAGATCTGCTCTAATTTTCTATTTCAGGTTTTTCAAGTTTTCATCATAGAAATCCTTCACTTCTTTAGTTAAGTTAGCTCCTAGGTATTTTATTTTTTGTGGGGCTATTACAAAAGGGGTTGTTTTCCTGATTTCAGCCACACTCTTCTCAGTATTGGCATACAGAAAAGCCATGGATTTTGGGGGGTTAATTTTATACCCTTCTACTTTGCCAGAGTTTTTAATCAGCTAGAGTAATTTGGGAGTGTAATCCATGGGATTCTTTAAATACAAGATCATGTCGTCTGCAAAGAGGGAGAGTTTTACTTCATCTTTCCCTATTTGGATCCCCTTTATGTTTGGATCATGTTTTAAGTGCTCTAGCTAGGCATTCTAATACTAAATTTAAGAGAAGTTGAGAGAGTGGACATCCTTGTGTCGCACCTGAGTTTAGAGAAAATGGCTTTAGCTTTTCGCCATTAAATATAATAATGGCTATAGGTTTGTCATACAAAGCCTTTATTATATTGGGGAATGTTCCATGGATGCCTACTTTTTCCAGAGTTTTCATCATATAGGGGTATTGGATCTTGTCAAATGCTTTTTCTGCATATATTGAGATAATCATGTAGTTCTTATCCTTGCTCTTTCTAATGTGATGAATTATATTAATTGATTTGTGTATAATGAACAAGCTTTGCATCCCTGAAATGAATCCTGTTTGATCGTGTTGTACGGTTTTTTGGTGAGTTGTTGAAGAGGATTTGCTAAAATTTTGTTGGAAAGTTTTGCATTGATGTTCATTAAAGAAATGGGTCTATAGTACTCTTACTTTGGTGAGTTCCTGCATGGTTTTGAGACGAGGGTTATAATGGCTTCATAGAAAGAGTTTGGTTGTGAACTTTCATTTTCATTTTCATTGAATAGTTGGAGGAGTATTGTTGTGAATTCTGCATTGAAGGCCTTGAAGAATTCAGTTGTAAATCCATCCACTCCTGGGATTTTCTTGGGTAGGAGGTCTCATTGCTTTTTCTTAATTTGATGATTGACATGGGTCTATTAAGTTGTATTAAATCATGTTCTAAACGAACCTAAACGGTTCAGCATGTCGATATTTGCTAGAAAATCATCCATTTCTTCCAGATTCTCAAACTTATTAGCATAAAGGTTTGACAGGTGTTCCCTTATACTGTTCTGAATCTTGGTTGTTTCTGTGGTGATGTTTCCATTCTCATCTTTGAGTTTGTTTATTTGTGTGTGTTCTTTTCTTTTTCTGATAAGATTTGCTAAGGGTATGTCAATTTTGTTAATTTTTTCAAAGAACCAACTCTTAGTTTTGTTGATTCTTTGTATGTTTTTTAATTGGATTCTAATTCGTTTAATTCTGATTTAATTTTAATTATTTTTTCAATCTTCTGGGTTGGTGTTTAGCTTACTGTTCTTTTTCAAGAAACTTCAGGTGTCTCATTAAATTGTTGGTTTCAGATTTCTCCAATTTGTTGATGTGGGAACTCAGAACTATAAACTTGCTTCTGAGTACTGCCTTTGTTGTGTCCCAGAGGAGCTGGTAATTTGTGTGTCCATTTTGTTGGATATCATGAACATTTGAATTTCGTTTCTATTCTCTTCCATGACTCACTGATGGTTCAACCGTGTGTTGTTCAGCCTCCATGTGATACAGGACTTTCTTTGGTGGCTTTTGGTGTTGAGTTTGAATTTTATTCCCTTGTGATCTGAAAGAATGAAGGGCATTATTTTAATGTTTCTGAATTTGGAAAAATTGGTTTTGTGACCTAAAATATGATCTATTTTGGCAAATATTCTTTGTGCTTCTGAGAAAAATGCGTATAATGATGCTGGTGGGTGAAATATTCTGCAGAAGTCTGTTAAATCTAGTTGATCTATGCAGTCGTTTTGGTCTGGGGTTTCTATGGTGAGTTTTTGCATAATAGCTCTCTTTAAGAGAAACTGTTCTTTGCATGCTACTGAGCTTTAGGAGACAGTCAATGTTTAACTACAGGCAACTAAATTTTCATGTGAACTGAATGATCTTCCCATACAATAGGAATCACAGAGATCAACTTCATCAAATGAGAGTGGTATGACATTATAAGCCCCAAGTATATCCTTAAGATACAAAGATGCTATATGGAGAAGTTGTCTGAGTGTGGGCCTATACTAATCCCATACTGCTTTTTTTTTTTGTTTATTGTGAAAATACTGTACAGAGGGGTTACCATTACATGGGCAAGATAGTGAGTACATTTCTTATCAAGCATTGTAGCCTCCTCCTTTGTTTACCCTTCCCATCCCTTCCTATCCTACCCCCCCAATTCTCCCCCCTCCTCAAGTTGTAAAGATCGTTTTCGACATGACAAATTGTACTTTACATTGTTGCAACAGGTCCACCTGTATCCTTATTTAAACTACTTGTTTTTCCCCTTCCCTTCCACAAATTATACCGACATCAAATACAATGAAAGCAGGGGTTATATTGTGGGGGAGGGACATGCAAATCAACAAAGAAATAATCTTATAATTGCGTTAGAAACAAATGCATGAAAGAAAAAATATTTAAAATACATACCTTAGGGTTCATTTTCCTAACACCAACTTATCTGGCCTTTTCTGCTTGACTCATACATATACTAGATATTGCAAATAAGGGAAATCATGGGGCCTATGTTTCTTTGGGCTTGGCTTACTTCACTTAATATAATTTTTTTCCAACTCTTTCTATTTCCTAACAAATGGGGCAATGTCATTCTTTCTGATTGAGGCATAGAATTCCATTGTGTATAGATACCACATTTTCTTTACCCATTCATATACTGAGGGGCATCTGGGTTGGTTTCAGATCATAGCTATGGTAAATAATGCTGCAATAAACATAGTTGTGCTGGTAGCTTTAGGGTGGTCTTTTTTGTAAACATTTGGGTAAATGCCCAAAAGTGGGACTGCATGATCATCTGGGAGCTCTATGTGGAGTCTTTGAACCTACAGACCTATAGCCATCTAATCTTTGATAAGGGAGCTAAAAAAATAGAATGGAAGAAAGACAGCCTTTTCAGTAAATGGTGCTGGCAAAATTGGTTAACTACTTGTAGAAAACTAAAGCTAAATCCTTCTATATCACCCTGCACCAGAATCAACTCCAAATGGATCAAAAAACCTCGGAGTCAAAGAAGACACTCTGAAAACATTACAGGATGGAATAGGAGAAACCCTAGGTCTCCTTGGTTCAGGATGAAATTTTTTAAATAGAGACCCGGAAACACAACAAATCAAAGAAAAGTTGGACAAATGATATTGCATGAAGTTGCAGAGCTTCTGCATGGCAACGGATGTAGCTAGCAAGATCAATAGAAAGCCCACGGATTGGAAGAAGATCTTCACTAGCCATACAACGGACAATGGTCTCATATCTAAAATATAATTGGAGCTCAAAAAATTAAATCCCCCAACAACAAATGCTCAAAGAGACAACTACCCAATAAATAAGTGGGCGAAAGACTTAAAGAAAAACTTCTGTGAAGAAGAAATAAGGATGGCCAATAGACACATGAAGAAATGCTCAACCTCCCTAGCCATAAAAGAAATGCAAATCAAAACAACATTGAGATACCACCTCACCCCAGTTAGAATGGCAAAAATCAAGAACTCTAACAACAAGAGATGATGGAGGGGATGTGGACAGAAGGGAACCTTACTTCATTGTTGGTGGGAGTGTAAATTTTTTCAACCACTTTGGAAAGTAGCATGGGGGTTCCTCAATAGACTCCCTACTGCTTTCTTTTTAAGTCTTTACACAACCATAGCACTCTGGGTTTCTTATGATCAATTCATGTCAGAGTTCTTTATGATATGAAGCACCATCTAAAAGGTGACAGGTGATTCAATGATGGTGGCAAGTGAAAGTCTTTGATTTAATAGAACTTTATGCATTTCAGTTGGTCATGTGCACTTCATTTACAAGAAATGGTGAGGCATATGATTACAAAAATTTCATAATTGTTCATGATCTGTAACCTGTACTTTGGGTGAATAATCAGGGATTTGGAAGGAATTATCATACGAACAAAAAAGTTAGAGACAAGAAAATGTAGAGAAAAAAATTGGCTGTCTGGATTGGAGACAGGATAAAATATTAGTGTTCCTAGTGAATTATCAATAAAAACATATTGCAAGAGAGGAAGATTTTATTAGTTAAGCAGACAGGATGGCTTCCTTTGTGGATATCAGGCATCCTCTTTCATTAGCTACCATTCTTCTTACCCAAAGAGCTCTTACAAAATGGGCATTGAAGCAGAAGAAAGGTATTATCTGAACTTGGCAATCTAAGCGTTTACTCATCAAACTGACCTGATGTTGGCCATCTGTAAATGCTCAATCTGCTTGCAATAGAGAAAGATATATTTTTTTCTGTGGCTATAACAAAATCCTGGATACTGGATAATTTAAAATGGAAAGAAGTTTACTTCTCTCATTTCTTTTTGTGGAGAGGCAGAGTCCATAATGTTGGTACCAGCATCTGCTTGGCCTCTGATGAGGGATTCATGCTGATATACCACAAAAGAAAAGGGAACGGGAAATGGAGAGCATTAGGCCTCACCAGACTCTTAGTATACCAGTGCTTTAATCTTGGATTTCTTGGTATCCAGACCTGTGTTAAACATACTCAAGCTATTAATACCCTGTACAATTGCTATTTTTACAGCAGTTCAGACTATGACAGGAAGGAAAAAAGTAAAAAAGTAATTTACCTTGTTCTTTTGGAGGGATAGTTTGTGTTTTATTATACCTAGGATAATTGTATCATATTAGATAGAATTATGATCTTTTTATTTATGTGAGTATCATGATTGATGGAAATTGACACAGTTCCTAAGAAATGAAGGAATGGATTTGAAATAATATTATGTTAATACCATGCATTTCTAGGAGAAACTAGTGGATTGAATTGGTGGGTTGAATGATGTAAATCACCCTCCTTAGTGTGGACAGACAGCATCCACCCATTTGCATCAGAATAGAACAAAATACTGTGGAAATCTCAGTTTTGTATTTAAGCTGAAAAATCAGTTTTCTTATGCAATTGGGCTTAGAATTCTTATGTTGGCATTCCTTTTTCTTAAGGATTTGGGATGTGATTAAATTAATAACCCCCGTTGTTCTGGATCCTCAGTATAGAGGTGAGGATACTTCTAGGATCAAAAATTATATGAACCTTTCATAAATAAATATACATACATTATATATATATATAATGTTTGTTTTGCTATCTGAAAAACTCTGATTAATACAAGAAGCCACCAGACTCTTATGATTGGACAGAATTTTTTGATTCTATGAAGGAAATAACATATTGGGTTGGATACCAATGACTCATGTCTATAATCCTGTCTATGCAGAAGACAGCTCTGTCACTGTTTGAAAGCTGACAGTAAGACTATTATATCTAAGTAACCACCAAAAAGTCAAAAGTGGTGATCGTGCTCACCTGATAGAGCACCAGCCACAAGCAAAAAAGCTAAGGAACAGCATCGAGGCCTTGAGTTTAAATCCCAGAACTGGCATATGCACATACACATGCACAAACACACATACTTCTCTCCAACACAAAAAAGTAAATTTTATATTCATGTTCTTTGATATATTAAAATAGAGTCTTCTCTCACCAATTAGTCTGCTTCTTTAGTTTTGGACTATAATGAACTATAATAAATCATTCTTCCTTCTTTCCATTTCTTCTACCCATTCCTTAGTTACTGTTAGTGATGACATCTTAATTTATTGGCATATTGAGGGAAGATGGTATGACTGACTGGAGAGGCTAGTAAACACAGATATTTAGACTTTTTACAAAGGTATTTACTATTTTATAAACATGTTCTGCTTATACATATATATGAATATCATATATATATGAATTACTTGGAATGCATCTACATCAAATTATAGACAATTTTATATTAATGAAAAAGCAACAGTTACATATTACACTAAAATTTAAAATATAAGTTCTTATTTCTACTATTGTGTGTTTTCTATAATACTCTCCTTGTTTATTAGCATTCTACTACTTTGTAATTCATCAGCATCTACAAATCATCAATAATGACTTTCCAAAAATAAACTAGACATTGACTTGTGATTAACTTTGGAAACATAGAATATTTATGAGTTATTCCATTGCCATTCTTATGTATGTAAAACTCTGTTAATTACTAGTTTTGGAAAAGTAATTGACTAAGTCATTCAATCTGAACATATGTTTGATGGTTATTAAAATCAGACACATGTCTACCGAATTCAAATATCCAATTTCCATTAAAATTAAAACAGGAAATCACCCTCCTATTCATAGCATAATTGTACTCTGTTTTGACAAGTGGATCATCATAGTCAGAGTAACAGGTTTGAATGCGAAAGGTTTTTTTCAATATTCAGAATCATGGTCGTGCTTTGTCTTATAATCTACTTATCAAAATGTACCGTCATCTTGTAAGAGTAAATTCTCTCCTAAAATTCCACAAATGCTCAAACAATTTGATCGTGAGGTCTCAATATGAAATAAATAATATTTAAAATTAGTATATTCATCATGGAAGAAAATATTGCCAGTGAATTAATGTCAGAATAAGATGAGTAATAAAAGACTGATGCTTTGATTGGAAAGATAGAAATCTGACTGAAAGCTCTTGCCTTGAATGCTCCCACTCTACAGCCATAAAAGGAACGTAGGAATAAAAATGTGATTAGAATAATGTCATCTTGCCCATTCTTTAACTATTAACCCCTAGTGTCCTATGAATACTAGGACAGAATGCGCCAATTCATTTGTTCATCTGTCAAGTAATTTTTGAATACCTGTTACTTATTATGGTAGATCATGAAAACACAAAAATGAATAAGCTGAAAAAGAAAGCCATGATTTGTAGGCTGCTTTTAAGACTATTGAAATAATTATTATAGAATGAAATTCATTGTGTTAAAAAAATGTATACAAAGCTGACAGAATTGAAAATGAACCCTAATGAACATAAATGACTTAATGAAAATTGTAAGAGGAGAATAGATTTTAAGAAAGATAAGTACTAGTTAAGTCAGGTCTTTCTTGGTCACATTAAGCACTCTGAATTTTATCCTGAAAAATTAAAAATTTTAATAAATCAGAGATGTGTGTGTGTGTGTGTGTGTGTGTGTGTGTGTGTGTGTGTGTGTGTGTGTGTGAAGGCAAGTGTACATGAACTGGTCCTGAGGCTTGAATTCAGGGTGTGGGCACTGTTCCTGAAAGGAATCTTACCCTTCCTTAATCAATAAAATCCCATCTTTCACATAGAAAAAAAAATAAGTCAGGTTGCATTATTTCTGCTTGATTAGAAAATTAGAATCAAAACCTAATGATGGTTTTGACATAGAATGCTCTTAAAATTTCTTTCTCTGAGGAAAATGCATATATATATATGCATATGTATTTATGTTGCCTGTTTATATGTATATGGAAGGATGCACATTAAGAGAAAAAGACAACAAGGAGCAGAGGGAGAAATGATACAAATATGTATGTTATACAGATGTGCAAACAGTGTTTATATTCCTATAGATTATATGAAAGTATATCCCATAGTTGAGATTCTATTAGATTTATAACATTATTTTAATAATGTAGTATTTGACATAAAAGTACATATAATAATACACTTGTAAATAAAAGGAATAACATGGTTCATATTAAATTATTATTCTTTTCTTTTTTTCTTGTGTGAGAGAAACCCACAATTGAAATAGCATTGATGACCATAGTACTGTAAAGTCAAAGATCAAGAAATATAATGAGAACACCAAAAATTCAAAATACATGTATAGTAAAATGGTAGTTGCATCTTGAAGTAAATGTATTAGTTGCTTAGGTAAAAGTATAAACAAGGAGTTATTCTGAGCAGCAGATGAAAGTGATTAAAGCCAATGGTTGAAAATGTATTTGAATATAACTGGCATGGTTCTCATTCTAGGTAAGTGTTTCTGTAAATGGATTTGAGTTTCTTGCTTACATTTTGAAAGTAATTCTTTTTAAACAAAACTGTAACTCTTTATGATTGTTATTCATTATGATTTTTCAATTTCAAGTATGCCATTTCTTTTACCGTATTAAATGTGTTAAAGAACCCTAAAAATCATGTACAAATTTTATTATTTCTAGAAATACAGAATTCAGTGAAAATATCTGAAAATCTGATTAATAGGTCAAATGTTATTCTCTATTATGATATTGTAAGTCATTGAAAAATAGACAATCTCATATTTCTTTCAAAATACAGTAAAATGTTGATGTAAAATAATTTTGTATGTAAAATCTGCAAAAAAGCCTCCAACATGATTCAAGTTTCAGAAAAGTTTCTTATGTTCCCTACAGCATAAAGAAGATAATTTACCATGATACAACATCATTATTTGGTCAGATATATTAACAAACAACACCTTTGGGTGCAACTAATCTATTCAATTCCTGCTACTGTTGATGAGAATATCTGTCTAAATGAAATTCACTAACAAAATGTATTAATATATGATACTGTCTTTTGTTTATTTAATATGAAGCAATTACCACTATTCATTCCATCAATCATGATTTTCTTGTAATGATTTTGCCTCTTTTGTTCAAAATAAGCAAGGCCATTTGTCATATTTTATTATTGCTTAGTGCTATTATTTACTCTGAGTTAGACAAGTTGTGACTTAAAGAGGAAGCATACAACCTTATTAATCAAGCTTGTTTAAGATATGTATGATTATTAATTCAGAAAAAGAAAAGATGTTATAAATGAAGACATTAGTTTAATTTCTGTATCGTATTGGTTAATTATAACATTCATGTGAAATATTCTATGCAAATATTTTCCACTAGATATTAAAATATTCCATATTTAATAATGTTTGGACTTCCAAAAAGCAGTTGATCTGCAATCACCTGAATGTTAATTATATCAAGAAAATTTCACATTAATTACTTAACTCTTATTTCTAAGTCATGCCTTTTTACTGTGGCCTCTTACATTTTGCATTCTCATTTTTTATTTCCCTGAAAGTATGTATTTCCACATATAATAAGTACTCATTTATACCTCAACTATATAAATTTTCTAAATCTATTTTCTAACATTTTTATTTGCAAATGTAACTGCACCAGTTACATTGCAATATTAAGACATGTGCACCATATATATTGATCTACCCCCACCTGCTACCTTAGAAATCCTCCTTCTTAGCCTAGCCTTCCTAACAGTTTTTGGTGGTTTTCACTGTGCTATTTTCATGCATTTGTATAATGTACCTTTATAGTAGTTATCCTGGAACACCCTCTCATTTTCCCTCCTGTCTACCCTACGTGTTGTTTTACCTGCAGATAGTCTTTTTTCAAATACATGTATACTGTACATGTATGGAGTCTACTTATGGATGAAATACGTGTAGTATTTGACTTTGTGTACTTGGCTTGTCTCACTTAACAGCTTTTTGATATTTAGATTGGAATTTCAAAATCACCAGCTTCTTTTTCAGACTTTAAATTGACATGGTGTAATTCTTTCATCTTCCTTTGCCATTGTGATAAACTTCCTTAATAAATAGAAACATTAGCATATATGATGTCATATATATTACCTTCTATGAAAAATATATATGCAATATATGACCTCCAGTGGTGAGTCATTGAAATACATATGTAGTTTAAGACGTAAACTATATTTGTGTCGATATATATTTTAAAGTATTTTTTTGCCCAGATTTATTATAAACAATGGACATACAATAGTGTTGTCATTAAAACAGATATAGGATTATCTATATGTTGAATACCACTAGCAAATTTCAGAAAATAACCATATAAGCCATCATGTTATGATTTTCCCTCTTTGGTCAATTATAATTGAAAACATATATTATTTGAACTTGCTGTTCATAAGACTAGAAAATTTTATTATTATTAAGATGATTATCAAATATTATTCCTGTTAATTCACAGGCACTGGAGGGAATATTTCTTATAATTGGAAATTACTTAAAGGACCCATTTCTGACCTTCTCTCTAAGTCCTTATATTAAGGGTGTATGTTGAGAATCTCATCTTGCACCTGGAAGCATATTTACCACAAATAAATACTGAGTGAATATCCCTTTCATATTCATTCCTATAATCATTCTCATTTTTAAGATAGCAACATAGAAGCTATGATCTTCCAGGCAGCTGCCAAAAGGCAGCATTTGAATAGGAAATGGGGAATCGAATCAAAAACGTGCACACACAATCTTACAGAGGACAAGCCAAGCAAAAGGTTGAGAGCACCAAAAGCTGTATCCAGGCTGTGGGGCAAATGTTGTATGAACTACTCTGAAATGTCTCAGATTGTCATAATCAGTGACTTCAATCTTAGAAAAATAATAAAAATTAATCAAACAAATTAATAACCAAAACCAAAAAAGCACAGTACAGATAAGGCAACCATGACATACTGTAATCAATTTGGTCTCCAGATACTGATTCTAAGGCAGTAGCAATATATGAATTCATTCCAGAAAAACTAGGTATATTAAGGGGTTTAGTGGCTTGGGAGAGAGAGGAAGAATGTTTAGGAGAGTGATGTTGATCATGATTCCTCCTGGTAAAACTCTGATATCTGAAGTTGAAATCTCTTTTGTACTATTACTTAAAGGTAACAACATCAAACTAAGATATTTATTGAATTAAGATATAGCACACTGGTATTCAAGAAAATAATATAAACATGAGATATGACAAAGTAAGTCTATCAATAGAAATTATGAATAGGAATCTGAAGAAAATCTGGAAATTAAGAATATAATATTGAATTGAAAATTAACTGTACTGATCTGATTCAATAGTAGATGACCAATCAGAAAAAAATCATTAAACTGGGACTTTTCATAGGATTTTTGATATTACTGAGATAAAAGAGGAAAAGAAAAATCAGGAAGAAAAAGAGGGTAACCTAAGGGACATGTGGGTCACTATTAAGCAAAACATATATGATGAGAGTTCACAAAGGAGAAAAAAGTGAAAATGATAGAGTATCTACTTGAAGAAATAATGATTGGAAGTTTCAAAATCTGATTATAGAAATACACACATAAGTCCAAGATGATTAAATAACTCCAACAAAAATAAATCTAAAAGATTTACACTTAAACACATTACACAGAAACTTCACCTGCCACTAACATACAGAATCACGGAGGAAGCAACAGAAAAGAGACTTTTCACATTCAAGGAAGGTTTTATTAGACCACCAGCTGATTTATCACTAGAAACCTTCTCGGATGATATATTTGAAGCATTGGTAGAGAAATTTGACAGCCAAGAAAACTCTATATTAAAAATGTACTCCTTTAAAACTTAAGCAGAAATTGAAAGCTAAGAAATTGATAACCACTAGAAATTCTGTAACAAGTCATATGGCTTAATATATTGTGAAACAATCAATAGAAGCACAAAATTATATATTATAAACATCATAAATATAAACAGCATATATAAACATAAGATCCAAACATATTATAAAATAGTCAGAATTGTTCAGAATTATTTATAAAAGTATAAGAAAATAATTAGGAACTGATTCAAAATAAAATAGTACAATTTATTTTTATCAATAATACAAATAGAGAAATCAGAAATACAACAATATTTCATGTAACTAAATTTAAGCTTTTTAACTATTTGAAAGTTATTTTCATGCAATGTTAAACATACAGAAAATATCTTTATAATACACCCCCAAATTAGAAGAAAATTAAAACGTATTACATTGAAATATATAAATACAAAAAATACACTAGAGAAGTCAATAAAACAGTTTCCACGGGATAAAGAACAGCTATTAGAGAAACAGAAAACAGTCAATGAAAAGAGAAATTTCTTCCCAATCAATAAAGAGAAGAAAGTGATATTTCAGACACATGCAAACATAGAGAGAAGAAATAGCAAAATATATCAGACAACACAGACATAGAACAAAAGTTGTCACAATATAAACAAACAGGACTCTCTAGTATGATACATTTCTTTTCTCTTCTTTGTTCCAGAATTTTTTACTTTTAAGCAGAAACAGTCAGATAAGTTGATGTTAGGTGAAATGAGCCTCAAGATAAGGACTCAATTTTTTTTCTTTCTTGCTATTATTTTTAACATATTTATTTACTTAATTATTTTAATTTTTTATTGTGAGAATACCGTACAGCGGAGTTATAATTACATGGGCAAGATAATGAGTACATTTCTTATCAAGCATTGTTGCCTCCTCTTTGTTTCCCCTTCCCACCCTTTCCCATACTCCCCATACCTCCGCCCACCCTATCCTCTCCCCACCACCAAAGTTGTAAAGTTCGTTTTTCGACATAACGACTTGTATATCTCATTGTTGCAATGGGTCTAAATGTATCCCTAGTTAAACAATTTGTTTTTGCCCTTCCCCTCCACAAATATACCAACATCAAATACAGTGAAAGAAGAGGTTGTACCGTGGGGGAGGGACATAAAAAACAACATAGAAATCATCTTATAAATATGTTAGAAACAAGTGCATGAAAGAAAAAAAATCTAACATATTTATAAGATAATTCCCTTGTTGCTTTCTATGTCCCTCCCCCACAGTTTAGCCCCTGTTTTCACTGTTTTTGATGTTGGTATAATTTGGGGAGGGAAGGAAAAAAACAAATCATTTAAATAGGGTTACAGGTGGACCCATTGCAACAATGAGATGTACAAGATGCTATGTTGAAAAATGAACTTTACAACTTTGGGGGAGGGGAGTTGGATGGGCAGGCATGCTAAGGGTAAACAAAGAGGTGGCAACAATGCTTGATAAGGAATGTACTCATTACCTTGCTCATGTAATTCTAACCCCTCTGTACATTATTTTCACAATAAAATACTTAATATTCATACATATTATGAATAATAAAGAAAAGTTAAAAAAGATATATTTATAAGAAAAGCTTGGTACTGGCACATGAACAGAGCTGACGACTAATGGAATAGAATTGAGGACCCAGACATGATCCCACATGCCTATGGCCACCTAATCTTTGATAAGTGAGTCAAAATCATCAGATAGTTGGAAGAAAGACACCCTCTTTAACAAATGATGCTTGCAGAATAGAATGATGTATTTCTATTTGTTTTAGCTCAACTTGTAGAATATATGTTTTCAAGATTGAGGCCCTTTGTTCAAACCTGAGTTCTCCAAAAAGAAAGTCAAGTTTTTGAGAAACAAAAATAAATATATGTATTTAATATAATAATATTTAGATTTGTGGGATAAACATAGGAATACTTTAAAAATTCAGGCAATAAGCCACAAAGTTGTATGAGACTGTATTATCTCCATTTCAGACATAGATAAAGTAACTAGACAGATCAATATGAAAATAGAAGGGATTAATAACAGTAAGGATGGATTGGACCTCTGAGACATGCAAAACAAGCTCCAACAAAGAACAGCAGAAATCATATACCCCAAGTTCCACTATGAAGAATGTATAAGACCTCAGAGTTTGTCTCAGACATATACTAGTTATTGCAAATAAGGGAAACCACGGGACCTATGTTATGTCGAAAAGCTAACTTTACAACTTTGGGGGTGATGGTAAGGGAAAATAAAGGAGGAGGCAACAATGCTTGATTAAAAAAATGTACTCATTTCCTTGCTCATGTAATTGTAACCGCTCTGTATGGTATTTTCACAATACAAAAAACTTATTAATAAAAAAGACCTGAAAGTTTAAGTTATTTAAGTCTAGAATTATACAAAGCATTTTTCTCACCACAATTAGTAATCAAAATTAATAGTAGAAGGTAAATTAAATATCTATAAATATGTAAAAGAGAAACAACATTTAATGATAACCAAAATAACAGGAGCATCCAGTAAAGGGGAGACAAATTGGAAGTATATAGTGGTTCAAATTAAATTTTAAAAATTTCAAGCAGAATTCTATACCTATACTTCAAGAAACTACAAAGTGAACAAAACTTATGTTTGTTGACAGGAGGGAGTAACAGAAAAAGTTGATTAGAGACAATAAAATAGAAAATGGAAATGTAATAGGAAAAAATCACATTTTTGAAAATTATTAAATAATATTGCCAATCATTAAGTAAGACAAAGAAGAGATATGATGATTCAAATAAACTTAGAATGAAATAGCAGATATTACAAGTGATATAAACATGTTTTAAAATTATGAACAATTTTATATAGACCAATCGTAATATTCTAGCAGACAGGAAATATAATTTTCCCTCACACAGAAACTCTTCCATCTGCTGGTGGCTCATACCTGTAATCCTAGCTATTTAGGAGGCTGAGATCTGAGAATCGAGGTTCAAACCCAGCCCGGGCAGGTAAGCCCGTGAAATTCTTATCTCCAATAAACCACTCAGAAAACCATAGTGACACTGTGGCTCAAGCTGAAGAGCTTAGGACCAGCGCCCAAGCCCAGAGTTCAAGCCCCATGACCGACCAAAAAAAAAATTTACATCTAAGTAAAATCTAGGATCAGATAGATTCAGTGGAGAATTATATCAAGCATTTAAACAGTCAAAAACAATCTTTCTCAAACTCTTCTAAAGGAATTTTTTTCATTCTCATACCCTCCTTTACTTTTCCCCTACTATCCCTTTCCTCCCCACCTTCCCAACTCCTCTCTGCTCTCCCCCACCCAAAGTTGTAAAGTTCATCTTCAACATACTTTTTTGTACATCTCATTGTTACAATGGGTCATCCTGTATCCTTATTTCAGCGTTTTGTTATTTCCCATCCCCTCCCCAGATTAGAAAAATGTATGTACAAGATGCAGGACACTGGAATCAAATACAGTGAGAACAGGGGAACTACCATGGGGGAAGAACATACAAATAAACAAAAAAATTCACATAGTACCTTGTAAGTACATTAAAAGGAACAGCAACAAAGGTAAAACCTCTTGTGTCCCTATCTTGGGGTTCATTTTGCTTAAATCATTGTTGGTGGGAATGTAAATTGTTCAACTTGGAAAATAGTATGGAGTTTCCACAAAAGACCCACATAGAGCTCACCTATGACCAGCAATCCCACTTTTGGGCATTTACCCAAACAATCACAAACAAAGCCATTATAAGGCTACCAGCACAACTATGTTTATCGCAACATTATTTACCATAGCTAATATATGGAACCAACGCAGATGCCCCACAATAGATGAATGGGTCAAAAAATGTGGTGTATATATATATATATATATGAATATATGAATATATATAATAGAATTCTATGCCTCCATCAAAAAGAATGGCATTGCCTTATTTGTTAGGAAATGGAAAGAATTGGAAAAAATTATATTAAGTGAAGTGAGCCAGACTCAAAGAAAAATAGGTCCCTTGGTTTCTCTTATTTGCAATAACTATTTTAGGTCTAGGACAAGTAGAAGAGGTCAAAAGCTATATACATATAACCATATAACCAAAAGAATTTAAGGAAGGAAAATACTCCAAAAACCATTTAATCATGCCAGAGTTACCTGGTTAAGCAAATCAAATAAAGACATTACTACAATCAAAAAGAATATGGAAGTAATGTCCTTGACAAGTGTTTATGAAAAAAGTCCTCATTGATACACTAGAAAACTAAATTATAAAACATATTGAAATGATCACAAACCACAAGCCAAATTTCTTCCCTGAATGTTAGGATGATGGGGAACATGGAAATGTAAGATATTCCATCAACCAAATGAATGATGTGAGCCACAGATCATCATAATAATCTGCATAAAAAGGATTTAATAAAATACAGCAAAACTTCATGATAAATGTACCTCAGAAGCTAAGTCTAAAATTATGTAAACATAGTTATAGCTACATATAAGGCACATAGTGGGGAAAAGCAAATGTTTTCCTGTAAGATCGGAAGAAGGAAACTATGACAACCATTACTACTCTACTCTGAATATTTTCCCCTCGAAGGATCAGCACTCTGCTGCCAGCTAAATTTCCAAGAAATACCAACTTTCCCCTCTTGACTTAGAGAGGGTCATGGTATAGATGGCCTTGGGGTAAAGGGACTGCTCAGTTTTAGGAAGGGGGTTGTCCTAGACTTTTCAGTGTCAGAATCAGCAAAGACAGGATGCAGAAGATGAGTTCCCACACTCCATATCCCTAGAGAGACATTATATACTCTACTCCTATGGGGAAAACGGTCTATTCCAGTGGGAATAAAACCACTTGACTCCCGGCTTCCCTGCCTTACAGCTTAACTAAGATTCATTTTTATTTAATGCACAGAGAGAATATTTAATTGACTCTACCCAAGTATTAGTCTCTCAATATCCAGTCTCAGTTTCTATGGTGTCTCAAAGGCTTTACTTCCACTATAATTTCCTTAATGGGGACATTTGAAGGAACATTAGCACTCTATTCTAATAGTCTATCCAGGAGGTTGACCCCTGAACCCCAGTTCCATGTATGTAACAAGCACCACACAATATCGCCTGGGCATTATAAAACTGAGTGATTTATTGTATATATGTTTATTGTAAAAATACTGTACAGAGCGGTTCCAGTTACATGAATAAGGAAATGAGTACATTTCCTATTGAGCATCGTAACCTCCTCCTTTGTTTTTCCCTTACAATCCCTTCCTGCCCCTCCTGCCACAACTCCCTACCCCCGCCCCAAGTTGTGAAGTTCATTTGTAACATAACCTCTTGTACATCTCATTGTTGCAATGGGTCCACCTGTATCCCTATTTAAACAATTTGATTTTTCCCTTCCCCTCACCAAATTATACCAACATCAAATAGAGTGAAAGTGGGTTATTCTGTTGGTAAGGGAGATACAAATTAACAAAAAATCACTTGGTACCTTATACATACATTAGAAACAATAGCAACAATTAAAAAACACTTGGGTCACTATCTTGGGTTTCATTTCACTTAACATCATCTTACCTGACATTTTCTGCCTGTCCAGGACATGTACTAGTTATTGCAAATAAGGGAAACCATGGGGCCTATGTTTCTTTGGGCCTGGCTTACTTCACTTAATATAATTTTTTCAAGTCTTTCCTCATTCTTCAAGGAAATAGAAGAGGCAATCCAAAAATTCATATGGAACAATAAAAGACCCCGAATAGCAAAAACGACCCTTAACAGAAAGAAGAGTGCTGGAGAAATAGCAATAACAAATCAGCTTGGTACTGGCACAAGAACAGACCTCAGGACCAATGGAATAGAATTGAAAACTCAGAAATGAATTAACATACCTATAGCTACCTAATCTTGGATAAGGGAGCTTAAAAAAATAGAATGGAAGAAAGACAGCCTCTTCATTAAATGGTGCTGGCAAAATTGGTTAATCACCTGTAGAAAACAGTGATTTTTTTAAATTGAAGGAAGGCCTTATTTATTATGATCAATACTATTGGAAACTCTCATCTATAGCTTGTATATTATCTATGGGATCTGGTACTACCCCCTCTAGCAGGCGCTCCAGATTCCTGGAAACGACTGGGGTCTTTTTCGAGTCACTGTGGTAGAGTCAGGGTATAGGGCTAGCTTTAATTGTTCCTTCCAGGAGCAAGATGGAGCCACTTTGACTCAGGTTTAATGAGTCCACCTTCATTGTTCTACCCTTCTAACAGCTGTCTCAGTTGTGAGGAGGAAGTAATATCCTCTTGAGGAGATAATCAAGTTCACACAGTCACCATTCTGTTAGAGTAAGCTGGAAACTCATTCTGGAGTTTGAATCAAAGGAACTTGCAACTTTAGAGAAAGCAAAGGAGAAGAAAGTCCCAGCACACAGACCTTCAATGAACTTTACGAGATTTAAATGATAACCTCTTGGCACACAGTACCGTTTCTTTTTTCTGTTGATCAAACTTCACTTGTTAGTACTTGGCAGAATGGATGATCCAATTATTAAATAATCGGCTTGATTCAGCTACAGTCAGATGGTCCAAACTATACAAAATTATGCGTTGACTTTTACTCTCCCATTAAAAATTTGGATCTGTTTAAGTAGTCTGAAGTATTCGATCATCCCTTCAGTTTTTTGTTTTTTGTTTTATGTTTTGTTTGGTTCGGTCCTGGGACTGAAATCTGGGCCTGGGCACTGTCCCTCAGCTCTTCAGTTCAAGGCTAGCGCTCTACCACTTGAGCCACAGCACCATTTCCGGCTTTTTTCTTTTTGCTTATGTGGTGCTGAGGAATGTAACCCAGGGTCTCAGGCACGCAAGGCAAGCGCTCTACCACTGAGCCACCTTCCCAGTCCCTAAATTCGTTGTTTTGAAATAACTTTTATAAAACCTTTGAAATTAAGTAATATCATTTTAAAATAAAATATCCCTAAAGAATAGTAATCTATGCAATCGCACCTAATCACATTTACTAAAACCCATACATTGCAAATGACCGCATTTCAAAAACTCTTTGCCATCTGGGTATAATGTGGCTATTTTTACTTCAGAGTGAACCTGAGTTAAACTTTTTCCTTGGCCTATTAATGGGCCATGTGCCCTGCGAAAAACATGGCATCCTGATGATAATGAGCATAACTGTATTCTAACATCAATTATGGTTTATTAACTAAAATCAAGGATCCTTGCAGAAATCACTGATTCTGGGATTGAAAACTGTGTAGCAGAAATCATACAGGATGAAACTGTAGCACTTTGGGTTTCCAGAATGTAAGAACTTTATCGATAAGAGAAGAGTACACAGTGGTAGAATATGAGAAAGAGAAATCAAAAACAAATAGAAAACTTACTAAAACCAAAGTTGGTGTAAGTTGGTTTAAAGTAATGTTTGATGATAGACTAAATATAAAATCGTTATCTAAGAGTTCCTATTGCTGCTATCTAAATGATTGAATAAAATCCAAATTTGGAAGAAGAGACAAGATGCCCCTGAAAAAAAGATTTAACTTATAAGAAGAAAGCATTAATAACTCCAGTTTTTAAATATGGGTCATTTCTAGACCACACTTATAGTGGCAGTGTTGAAGAAAGGAATACTATATGCCACTCTTCAGGAGTACTCTTCAAAAATGTCTGGTATTATTTTTTAATGAGGAAATCAGAGAGAATGTCACTGCCAGAGGACCCTAGGCAGTCTAACCATTTTAAGTGCAAAAGTGACATATTGGATGATACATGCGTTACAGACACATGTGTCACTAATAGGAATGATTCATTTATTGTATCAAATGTGATCTTACTCATTTATGTTATCAACAGTAGAATACTGAGTAGAAGGTATATGTAAGTTCTTTTATATAAGCACTTCATATCATCTACAAATCTAAAATTGCCCTAAGATGTTAGTCACGTTTGATTAGAAATTGGAAGGAAAGAACACACCGATGACCTATTCCAAAGGAAGTTCCACAGATTCCCCATTTGACAGTCATTAGAGAGTTAATCCTTATGTAGAAATGATTTAAATTTATATTTTCAGCTTCAGAACTAATTCCTGAACTACAGGAACAGTGGCACTGTTGAAGTTATGAATAGTTAACACAACATTTAAATGGATATTACTTCTTAGAGTTTTGACCGCCTCTTGGAGCACCAATGACATATTAGTATTATACTCAATCTCTGACAGCAGTCCCGCACACTGATTCTGAAATAAATCAGACATAAACAAGAATAGATGTAAATGTAGCTCGTTGTTGGTAAGCAAGGTGGTCCTTCATTATTCATTCCATGCCTGGCATATTAAAGTCATTCAGCTAAAATGTATTCACAAGAGATAAATAAACAAATGAAATACCATGAAATTAACACAGAGGTAATGCCTTGGACTTCAGTGTCTACATAGTTTCCTATGATATCTGATAAAAGAAAATCTATTTTGTCAAAATATGAAGATATTTGTATGCAGATCTACTTGAGTATTTCAAAGTGCTGATTTTTCTTCTTGAAGTACATGGTAACTAAACAATGAGTAAGTACTTACTTTGAAAATCACTATCATGTCATAATCATAGTTATTTCACTATTGTTTTAGCAAACAAAATGATAATTAGGGAATATCTCTTCATCTTTATGTGCCTGTATATTTGGTAATATGACCTTTGCCATTCAATTGCATTGAAATATAAATACTATTACTATATATATACACACTGCAGTGTCTTATTGAATCAAATATTAAAATCACAATTACAAAAATATTAAGTTTATCAACTTAAAATAATATTCATTAAAATACCATAAGAAAACATTCCATTGTCGTCGAGTTTCATACATTGCTTTCTTTTATATTTAGTTTTAATTTTATTTTATTTTTGCTGGTCCTGGTTCTTACACCCAGATCTGGATGCTGTCCCTGAGATTATTTATTCCATGTTAGTGCTCTACAACTTGAGCCACAGGTACATTTCTAGCTTTTTGCTGTTTAATTAGAGAGAAAAGTCTCATGGACTTTTCTGTGCAGGCTAGCTTTGAACTGTGATCCTCAGATCTTAGACCACTTAGACCTGAGTAGCTAAGATTACAAGCGTGAGCCCGAGATGCTGCATGCTTTCTTTTTAGTTTTAATGACATAAGCTATTCCATTCACTAATAAATCTTTCCTTCTAGAAATACTACATCCTTTAAAAAAAATAGTTTTATTCAAAAATTGAATACAAAATTCAGGTATTTGCTCATAATGACAATTGAAGCTACATTGTATGTCCTAATGTGGTAACATTGGGGTAGCATATTTCTATGAAAAAATTAATATGGTCTATGGAAGCAATGATAATATGGACCATGGGGAGAGTCCAGGAGGATGGCAGAGGAGAAGTTGGAGTCTAAGTAAGCTCTCACATAGAAAGCAGTTTTAGAGTTCCAGTGAACAGTCCTAAGTCAGAGAATTACACCAAGTGTGCCATCACAGGACAGAGAGTTAGGCCAGAGAAGGAAACCCATGCAAGAAGACACTTCTGAGCCCTTGCCACCAGCCCCGGTGGGGGCTGCAGCTGTGGCGGCAGCGGGCGAGTACAGGAGCCATACCTGAGCAACAGAGAGTCCGGGACAAAGGAGCCAGACTCAGCAGGCGAGGGGAATCTACTCAACACCAGCAAGAACCGACAAGGAGCAGACATCTTCATCCTCCAGTTCGCAGACCAGAGACCACCCCGGAATTAAGAATCCACGTGAGTAGAAGCCTGATGTCCTCACTTCTTCTCAGGGAGCAGAGGAGGGATGGCCACCCCTCCCACCCCCAGCACCGGTGATCTCCATCTTGGATACTGACAAAGCTAGGAGGAGCTGCTAGCTCCAACTCAGGCCTTGGAATAAAAGGAGTCATTTAACAGGAAACAAGAACTTAACGGCGGCGTGACCTGCCAGACTCAGCTCCACCCAGGGAAAAGTAACCCAGCTCAGGTGCCAGCCCTAGGAGTGGGTTACTTCACTGGGTAATCAGAGCCAGAGGCTGCCCCTCCCTCTAGCAGGCTCGACAAGCAATTGAAAATCAGTAAACAGAAACCCTGAGAATGGCCCCAGGCTGGGCTCTGTGAAGTTTGCACAAACTAGCCCCAAAAAAGCTACTGTCTGTTGAAAGGCCTCAACTCTACGCAGAACATAGCGTCATAGCTGCATCCCCCTCTTCTGTCATACTCAAAGCAGGTCTGCCTCCCAATGAACAAGCCTGGGAGGAGGATCGTCAAATCCTGAGTAAAGCAGAGCATTTTTCTGTCTGTTAGAACAAACTGACTTAAGAAACCAACCAAGCCACAGGACCACAAGCAGACCAGAGACTCCAACAAGAGGCTGGTTAAGGACACAAGGGAGATACAGGATTTTTCCCACTCCTCCCAAAAAAATCAAAGTAGTTTTTTTTTCTGTGTCTTCTTCTTCTTCTTCTTCTTCTTCTTCTTCTTCTTCTTCTTCTTCTTCTTCTTCTTCTTCTTCTTCTTCTTCTTCTTCTTCTTCTTCTTCTTCTTCTTCTTCTTCTTGTTCTCCTTCTTATCTTTTATTTATTTTTTTTGTTTTTTTCTTTTTTTTAATTTTATTTTATTTTATTTGTGAACATACTGTACAGAGGGGTTACAATTGCATGGGCAGGATAATGCGTACATTTCTTACCAAGCATTGCAGCCTCCTCATTTGTTTACCCTTCCCATCCCTTCCCAGCCTCCCCCCTCCCCCACCCCAATCCTTCTCCCTCCCTCCTCCCCCCACCCCCTCCCCCCCCCCCCCCGCACCGACGTTGTAAAGCTCGTTTTGGACATGACAACTTGTACTTCTCATTGTTGCATCAGATCCACCTGTATCCTTAAACAACTGGATTTTCCCCATCTCCTCCACAAGTTATACTGACATCAAATATAGTGAAAGCAGAGGTTATACTGTGGGGGAGGGACATACAAAACAACAAAGAGATAATCTTATAAATGCGTTAGAAACACATTGATGAAAGAAAAAACATTAAAATACATATCTAAGGGTTCATTTTCCTGACATCACATTATCTGACCTTTTCCGCTTGACTCATACATATACTAGATATTGCAAATAAGGGAAACCATGGGACCTATGTTTCTTTGGGCCTGGCTTACTTCACTTAATATAATTTTTTCCAAGTTTTTCCATTTCCTAACAAATGGGGAAATGTCATTCTTTCTGATGGAGGCATAGAATTCCATTGTGTATATATACCACGTTTTCTTGATCCATTCATCTACTGAGAGGCATCTGGGTTGGTTCCATATCTTAGCTATGGTAAATAATGCTGCAATAAACAGAGTTGTGCTAGCAGCTTTAGTGTGGTCTTGTTTGTAAGCATTTGGGTAAATGCCCAAAAGTGGGATTGCTGGGTCATACGGGAGTTCTATGTGAAGTCTTTTGAGGAACCTCCATACTGCTTTCCAAAGTGGTTGAAAAAGTTTACATTCCCACCAACAATGAAGTAAGGTTCCCTTCTGTCCACATCCCCTCCAGCATCTGTTGTTATTAGAGTTCTTGATTTTTGCCGTTCTTTCTGGGGTGAGGTGATATCTCAATGTTGTTTTGATTTGCATTTCTTTTATGGCTAGGGATGTTGAACATTTCTTCATGTGTCTATTGGCCATCCTTCTTTCTTCTTCAGAGAAGTTTCTCTTTAAGTCTTTCGCCCACTTATTTATTGGGCAGTTGTTTCTTTGGGGATTTGTTGTTGGGGGGTTTAATTTTTTGAGTTCCAAGTAGATTTTAGATATGAGACCCTTGTCCGTTTTATGGCTACTAAAGATCTTCTCCCAATCTGTGGGCTTTCTATTGATCTTGCTAGCTATGTCATTTGCCCTGCAGAAGCTCTGAAACTTTATGCAATCCCATTTGTCCAACCTTTCTTTGATTTGTTGGGTTTCCGGGTCTCTATTCAAAAAATTTCGGCTTGTGCCAAGGAGACCTAGGGTTTCTCCTATTCCATCCTGTAATGTTTTCAGAGTGTCTGCTTTGACTTCAAGGTCTTTGATCCATTTGGAGTTGATTCTGGTGCAGGGTGATATATAAGGATCTAGCTTGAGTTTTCTACAAGGAGTTAACCAATTTTGCCACCACCACTTACTGAAGAGGCTGTCTTTCTTCCATTCTATTGTTTTAGCTCCCTTATCGAAGATTGGATGGCTATAGGTCTGTAGGTTCATTTCTGGGTTTTCAATTCTATTCCATTGGTCCTGAGGTCTGTTCTTATGCCAGTACCAAGCTGTTTTGATTACTATGGCTTTGTAGTAGAGTTTGAAATTTGGTATTGATATTCCTCCAGCAGTGTTCTTTCCGTTGAAGAGTGTTTTTGCTATTCTGGGTCTTTTATTGTTCCATATGAATTTTTGGATTGCCTCTTCTATTTCCTTGAAGAATGAGGTTGGAATTTTGATAGGTATTGCGTTGAATTTGTAGATAGCCTTGGGAAGTATGGCCATTTTCACGATGTTTATCTTTCCAATCCAGGAGCATGGGAGGCTTTGCCATTTTTTTAGTTCTGTGTTGATTTCTTTTTTCAAGATTTTAAAGTTTTCATCATAGAGGTCCTTCACTTCTTTAGTTAATTCCTAGGTATTTTATTTTTTGTGGGGCTATTACAAATTGTGTTGCTTTCCTAATTTCACCCACACTTTTCTCATTATTGGCATACAGAAAAGCCATTGATTTTTGGGGGTTAATTTTATACCCTGCTACTTTGCCAATTCAGCTTGAGTAATTTGGGAGTGGAGTTTATGGGATTCTTTAAATACAAGATCATGTCATCTGCAAAGAGGGAGAGTTTTATTTCTTCTTTCCCTATTTGGATCCCCTTTATGTCTCCATATTGTCTTATTGCTGTAGCTAGGCATTCTAATACTACATTGAAAAGGAGTGGAGAGAGTGGGCATCCTTGTCTTGTACCTGAGTTAAGAGGAAATGGCTTTAGTTTTTCACCATTGAGTATAATGCTGGCTGTAGGTTTGTCATATACAGCCTTTATTGTATTGAGGATTGTTCCATGGATTCCTAATTTTTCCAAAACCTTCATCATGAAGGGGTGTTGGATATTGTCGAATGCTTTTTCTGCATCTATTGAGATAATCATGTGGTTCTTATTCTTGCCTCTGTTGATGTGACGAATAATATTAATTGATTTGCGTATATTGAACCAGCTTTGCATCCCTGAAATGAATCCTGTTTGATCGTGGTGTAGGATTTTTGGATGAAATGTTGAAGTCGATTGGCCAAAATTTTGTTGAGAAGTTTTGCATCAATATTCATCAAAGAGATGGGTCTATAGTTCTCTTTCTTTGATGAGTCTCTGCCTGGTTTTGGGATGAGGGTTATGATGGCTTCATAGAACGTGTTCGGTAGTGAGCTTTCTCTTTCAATTTCATTGAAGAGTTGGAGGAGTATTGGTGTGAGCTCTGCTTTGAAGGCCTTGAAAAATTCCGCTGTAAAACCATCTGGTCCTGGACTTTTCTTAGCTGGGAGGTCTCTTATTGCTGTTTCTATTTCAATGCTTGATATGGGCCTGTTAAGATAGTTTAACTCATCTTGGTTTAGTTTTGGCATGTCAATATTTGCTAGGAAAAGGTCCATTTCTGTCAAGTTCTCAAACTTATTAGCATAAAGTTTTGGGAAGTATTCCCTTATAATGTTCTGAATCTTGGTTGTTTCCGTGGTGATGCTTCCATTCTCATCTCTGAGTTTATTAATTTGGGTGTGTTCTCTTCTTTTTCTGATAAGATTTGCTAAGGGTCTGTCAATTTTGTTAAGTTTTTCGAAGAACCAACTCTTTGTTTTGTTGATTCTTTCTATAGTTTTTTTGGATTCTAATTCATTTAATTCTGATTTAATTTTGATTATTTCTTTCCGTATACTGGATTGGGGTTTATCTTGCTGTTCTTTTTCAAGGAGGTTTAGATGTGTCATTAAATTGTTAGTTTCAGATCTCTCCATTTGTTGATGTAGGAGCTCAGAGCTATAAACTTGCCTCTGAGTACTGCCTTTGCTGTGTCCCAGAGGAGCTGGTAATTTGTGTGTTCATTTTTGTTGAATAGCATGAACATTTCAATTTCCTTTCTAATCTCTTCCATGACGCACTCATGATTCAGCAGTGTGTTGTTCAGCCTCCATGTGATGCCGGACTTTCTTTGGTGGCTTTTGATATTGAGTTCTAATTTTATTCCCTTGTGGTCAGAGAGGATGCAAGGTATAAATTCAATGTTTCTGAATTTAGACAAGTTTGCTTTGTGGCCTAAAATGTGGTCTATTTTAGAAAATGTTCCATGTGCTGCTGAGAAAAACGTGTATTCTGATGCTGCTGGGTGAAATGTTCGGTAGATGTCTGTTAAGTCTAGTTGATCTATTCAGCTGTTTAGATCTGCGGTTTATCTGGTGAGTTTTTGCCGAGTTGATCTATCTCGTGGGGAGAGTGGTGTGTTAAAATCCCCAACAATTAATGACTTTGGATCTATATGGGATTTGAGGGAAAGTAGTGTTTCTTTGATAAATTTGGGTGCTCCATTGTTTGGCGAATAGATATTTAGAATTGTAATATCCTCCTGAAAGAGAGATCCTTTAATTAGTATTTAGCGACCTTCTTTATCTCTTCTCACCAATTTTAATTTGAAGTCTATTTTATCTGATATTAGGATTGCAACTCCCGCCTGTTTATGGGAGCCGTTTGCTTGGAAGATTTTGTTCCAGCCTTTAACTTTGAAATGTGTTTGTTTTTACAGGCAAGATGTGACTCCTGCAGGCAGCAGATAGAAGGGTCTTGTTTTTTAATCCAACTAGACAGTCTATGTCGCTTAATTGGAGAGTTCAGTCCGTTAACGTTAAGAGATAGGACTGACAGTTATTTGGGAGTTCCTGCCATGTTATCCACCTTCTTGGGGGCTGCAAAAACTGGGTTCTTCCTATGGTTCTTGGATTCTTAGTTTGGGTGCAGTTTCTTTGCCTTTATTGCGGTCTTGTTGGTTTTCTATGTGTAGTACATCTTTAAGAATCTTTTGTAGGGCTGGTTTGGTGGAGATGTATTGTTTCAATTTTTCTTGCTATGGAAGGTTTTTATTTGGCCTTCAGTTATGAAGGAGAGTTTAGCTGGGTACAGTATTCTTGGTTGATAGTTGTTTGTTTCTAGGGCATGGCATATTTCATTCTAGGCTCTTCTTGCTTTGATTGTCTCTGCTGAGAAATCTGAGGTGATTCTGATTGGTTTCCCTTTATAGGTGATTACCCTTTTCTCCTTGACAGCTTTAAGTATCTTTTCCTTGGTCTGTGTTGATCCTGTGTGGATTATAATGTGTCAGTGGGAGGTCCTATTCTGGTCTGGTCTATTTGGGGTTCTAAAAGCTTCTTGTATCTGAATAGGCCTATCTTTTTGTATGTTTGGGAAGTTCTCTGCTAGGATCCTGTTAAACAAATTTCCTAGACCATTAACTTCTGTTTCTAGGTGCTCCTCTACACCCATTATCCTTAGATTAGGCCTTCTGATGGTGTCTTCCAGGTGTTGGATAGATCTATCATATTTCTTGGACTTGTCTTGGATGGTTGTATGTTCTTTCTCTATAATATCTAGGCTGTTTTCAATCCCTGAGATTCGATCTTCTGCATGATCTAACCTGCTGTCAAGACACTCTACTTTGTTTTTTATCTCTTTTCCTTCTAGTTGGTCAGCTTTGATGGCTTCAAGTTCTTTGTTGAAGCTCTGTTTTAGGTCTTGTATGAATTTCTGTACTTCCTTTATTTGGTGTTCAGTATTTGTTCTCAAATCACTTAGTTGATTGGTTATGGTTTCTTTGGATTCCCATTCTTTCTGTTGGGTTTCATTCAGCATTCCCTTTGTGGTCTCCCTGGCTTCCTTCAGCTCTTTGTTAATGGATTCCATGAATGCCTTTAGTGATCTTTGTGTATTCTCTACCTGGTCTCTCAATTCCTGTATTACTCTTTGATTAGCTGCCTTCTCTTCGTGGGATTCCTGCAGTTCTCTTTGAGTGTTCTCAGCGTGCTCACGCCATTCTTCACTTTCTCTTTGAGTATTCTCAAGTTGTTCACGCAAATCCTGTATCAGTTTTTGAGAAGCTTCCTCACGCTTATGATATTCCTGTATAAGCTTTTGGGATGCCTCCTCTTTCTCCCTTTCACGCTCATACAGAGTCCTTTGGAAGTTGTCAAACTTCTCATTTATCATGGTTGCCGCCAGTGTTTGTAGAGCTATTTGGAAACTCTCCTCTGGATCATTCATTATCTGTTCTGACCCCTGATTGTCAAGATTGGGAATTGAGATATCCGGATTTGCCATTTTTCTTGTGTTTTTCCGGCTTACTCTGCCCATTTGAGATGAAAATAGCACCAGTTTTGTGCTAGAACACTATCTTAAGGCAACCATCAATCAAAGTTTGCTTTTGTACAGTTAATACTCTACAGATACAATCTAGTTCAACAGATACATCTATTCAATGTCAAACAACTATATGTTAATGGGCTTCGAACCGCAGAGAAAAATTTGGAAGACCAGAAATTATAAGGGTTAGGGAGAGATGTGGGTAAAATATAGGAATAGATTGGTGTGGAGGGGCACAGGGAGAGTTAACTATGTCCTAAACCCAATGCAAGAAATAGGTTGGGTAGGATGCAAGTAGAGACAGAGAGAGAAAAAGAAGAAATGGAAAGTGTAATGAAAAGAGACCAGAAAAAAAAATAGAAATGTAAAAAATTAATATTATTATGGGGATTAAAAGACGATCTATTTAGAGAGGAATGTGAGTATATTAAGATAAGGGAAGGGACATAGAGGAGAAGTGAAAAATTTAAAAAAATGCTTAAAATATTATATAGGTATAAAGTTGTAGTACTGCTATTAAGGAGTTTAAATCTCGGAGGTTTTGAATTGGGTAATAAATTTGTGGATTAAGTGTGTACACAATGGGGGATAGGGTCTATTAGTTAACTGCGGGTTTATCTGAGGATGTGAAGGAAAAGAGCTAAGTCACATAAAGAAGGTCAAAAAAAGAATAGGTGAACAGGATAATAAAGGGAGGAAAAAAAGATCAGAAGTTCGGTAGAGTTAGACAAAAAACAAAAAGATAGTTAAGAAAGAAAGAAAAATAGAGAGAAGACAAGAAAAGAAAGGAAACCTCACATTCACGTATTCCTAAAATAAAAATTATAAGAGGAAAAAAAAGTAACTGGAAAACCATTATTTTTCAAAAAAGGCAAAAATTGATAAAATTTTTAGAAAAGGAAAAAAAATTTTTATATGTATAAGGTACCAAAGAAAAAGAAAGGAAAGAAAAGAAAAAAAAAGAAAAAATTCTTTGATTTTTTTTTTGGGAGGGGTGGGGAGAATCCTGTATCTCCCTTTTGTCTGTAACCAGCTTCTTGTTGGAGTCTCTGGTCAGCTTGAGGTCCTGTGGCTTGATTGGTTTCTTAAGTCAGTTTGTTCGAACAGGCAGAAAAATGCTCTACTTTACCCAAGATTTTGGGATCCCCCTCCCAGATTAGTTTAATGGGAGGCAGATCTGCTTTGAGAATCACAAAAGAGGAGGATGCAGTGGTGAGGCTAGGTTCTGGGTAGAGTTGAGGGCTTTCACCAATCAGTAGCTTTTCCCTGGGGCTCATTTCTGAAGAAAAGAAAAGAAAAAAAAACTCACAGAGCCCCGCCTGGAGCCATTCTCAGGGTTTCTGTTTTTCCTTTGATTGTTGAGGCTGCTAGAGGGAGGGGCAGCCACTGGCTCTGGTGACCCAGTGGGGAAAGCCACTCCAATGGCTGGTGCCTGAGCTGGGTGACTTTTCCCTGGATGGAGCTGAGTCTGGCAGGTCACTTCGCCATTAAGTTCTTGTGACCTGCTAAATGACTCGTTTTACTCCAAGGCCTGAGTTGGAGCTAGCAGCTCCTCCTAGCTTTGTCGGTATCCAAGATGGAGATCATCGGTGCTGGGGAGGGAGGGGTGACCTTCCCTCCTCTGCTCCCTGAGAAGGAGAGAGGATGTCAGGCTTCTACTCACGCCAAGTCATGGATCCTGGGTCGTCTCTGGTCTGCAAACTGCAGGATGAAGCTGTCTGCTCCTTGTCTGTTCTTGCTGGTGTTGAGTAGAATCCGCTCGCCCGCTGTGTCTGGCTCCTTCGTCCCAGACTCTCTGTGTGAGCACTCAGGTATTGCCCGGCTGCGGTCTCCACCGCGACCCTGCCGCTTCCTCCGCCGGCAGCTGCTGGCTAGTGCTCAGATGTGTATTCTTGCCTTGGGTTTCTCTCCCTTGTCTAACTCTCTGTCCTGTGATGGCACACTTGGTGTGTTTCTCTAGCTTAGGACTGTTCACTGGAACTCTAAAACTGCTTTCTATGCGAGAGCTTATTCAGATTCCAGCTTCTCCTCTGCCATCTTGTCGCCTCCCCACTTTGTATTTTATTTTTGGTACCTTATATAAAAAATTTTTTTTCTTTTCTAAAACTTTTTTAAATCTTTAATCTTTGCCTTTTTTGAAAAAAAAAATTTGTTTTCCAGAAACTTTTTTTTCCTCTTATACTTTTTATTTTAGAGATACATGAGTGTGTGTTTTCCTTTCTTTTTTGGTCTTATATCTCTTTTTTTTCTTTTTTTAATTATCTTTTTTTTTTTGTTTAGCTCTACTGAACTTCTCAACTTTTTCTTCTTCCTTTCTTATCCTTTTTACCTTCTCCGCTATTTTGTTCTTCTTTATGTGACTTAATTCTTGTCCTGGACATCCTAAGAAAACCCGTAGTTGACTATTAGACCCTATCCCCTATTGTTTACACACTTAATCCACAAATTTATTGCTCAAGTCAAAACCTCTAAGACTTAAATCCCTCAATAGCAGTACTACCTCTTTAAACCTATATAATATTTTAAGCATTTTTATTTTTAAGTTTTTCACATCTCCTTTATGTCCCTTCCGTTCTGTCAATAAATTCATGTTCAGATTTTTATCGATTCTACATAATTTTATTTTTACGTTTCTATTTTTTTCTGGTCTCTTTAATTTCCCATTACATTTCTTCTTTTTTTCTCTCTCTCTACTTTCATCCTACCCAACCTATTTCCTGCTTTGAGATTAGGACTTAGATAACTCTCCCTGAGCCTTAATCTAACTCTCCCCACATCAATCTATTCCTATTTTTTTACCCACATCTCGCCCTAACCCTAATAATTTCTGGTCTTCCAAATTCTTCTTTGCAGTACGTAGCCAATTAACATATAGCTGTTTCATGTTGAATAGCTGTATGTGATGAACTAGCTTGTATCTGTAGACTATTGACTGTGCAAATTCAGACTTTGGTTGATGCTTGCCTTAAGATAGTGCTCTAGCACAAATCTGGTGCTATTTTCATCTGAAATAGGCAGAGTAAGCCGGAAAAACACAAGAAAAATTGCAAATCCAGGTATCTCAATTCACAATCTTGATAATTAGGGGACAGAACAGATAATGAATAATCCAGAGGAGAATTCCCAAATAGCTCTACAAACACTGCTGGCAAACATGATAAATCAAAAGACAGAAAGCATACACAGGACTCTGTATGAGCATGATAAGGAGAGAGAGGAGGCAATCCAAAAGTTTATGCAGCAATATCATAAGCATGAGCAAGCTACTCAAAAGTGGATATAGGATTTGCATGAGCAGCTTGAGAATACTCAAAGAGAAAGGCAGGAATGGCGTGAACAGGCTGAGAACACTCAAAGAGAAATACAGGAATACCACGAATGGGAGAAAGCTAATCAAAGAATAATACAGGAATTGAGAGAGCAGGAAGAGAGTACACAAAGATCTCTAAAGGCATTCATGGAATCCATTAACAAAGAGCTGAAGGAAGTCAGGGAGACCACAAAGGAAATGCTGAATGGAACCCAACAGAAGGAATGGGAGTCCAAGAAAACCATAACCAATCAAATAAGTGATCTGAGAATAAACACTGAACATCAAATTACGGAAGTAAAGAAGTTCATACAGGATGTAAAAGAAAGCTTCAACAAAGAATTTGAAGCCATCAAAGCTGACCAATTAGAAGGAAAAGAGTTACAAACAAAGTAGAAAGTCTTGACAGCAGGTTAGACCATGCAGAAGATCGAATCTCAGGGATTGAAGACAGCCTAGATATTATGGAGAAAGAATATACAACCATCCAAGACAAGTCTAAGAAATATGATAGATCTATCCAACACTTGGAAGACACCACCAGAAGGCTTAATCTAAGGATAATGGGTGTAGAGGAGCACCTAGGAACAGAAGTAAATGGCCTACGAAATTTGTTTAACAGGATCCTAGCAGAGAACTTCCAAAACATGCAAAAAGATAGGCCTATTCAGATACAAGAAGCTTTTAGAACTCCAAACAGAGCAGACCAGAATAGGACATCCCACTGTCACATTATAATCCACACAGGATCAACACAGACCAAGGAAAAGATCCTTAAAGCTGTCAAGGAGAAAAGATTAATCACCTATAAAGGAAAACCAATTGGAATCACCTCAGATTTCTCAGCAGAGACAATCAAAGCAAAAAGAGCCTGGAATGATGTATGCCATGCCCTAAAAACAAACAACTATCAACTAAAAATACTGTACCCAGCTAAACTCTCCTTCATAACTGAAGGCCAAATAAAAACCCTCCATAGCAAAGAAAAATTGAAACAATACATATCCACCAAACCAGCCCTACAAAAGATTCTTAAAGATGTCCTACACATAGAAAACGAACAAGACCACAATAAAGGCCAAAAAACTGCACCAAAACTGAGAATCCAAGAACCATAGGAAAAACCCAGTTTTGCAACCCCCAAGGAGGTGGATAACATGGCAGGAACTCCCAAATAACTCTCAGTCCTCTCTCTTAACGTTAAAGGACTGAACTCTCCAATTAAGCCACATAGACTGTCTAGTTGGATTAAAAAACAAGACCCCTCTATCTGTTCCCTGAAGGAGTCACATCTTGACTGTAAAAACAACATATTTTCAATCTTAAAGGTTGAAACAAAATCTACCAAGCAAACAGCCCCCATAAACAGGCAGGAGTTGAAATCCTAATATCAGATAAAATAGACTTCAAATTAAAATTCGTGAGAAGAGATAAAGAAGGTCGCTACATACTAATTAAGGGATCCCTCTTTCAGGAGGATATTACAATACTAAATATCTACTCGCCACACAATGGAGCACCCAAATTTATCAAAGAAACACTGTTTTCGATAAAATCCCGTATAAATCCAAAGACATTAATTGTTGGGGATTTTAACACACCAGTCTCCCCAATAGATAGATCAACTCGGCAAAACTCAACAGGGAAACTGCAGATCTAAACAGCTGCATAGATCAACAAGATTTTACAGATATCTACCGAAAAATTCACCCAGTAGCATCAGAATACACGTTTTTCTCAGCAACACATGGAACGTTTTCTAAAATAGACCACATTTTAGGCCCCAAAGCAAACTTGTCTAAATTCAGAAACATTGAAGTTATACCTTGAATCCTCTCTGACTACAAGGGAATAAAATTAGAACACAACACCAAAAGCCACTTAAGAACGTGTGGTATCATATGGAGGCTGAACAACACACTGCTGAATCATGAGTGGGTCATGGAAGAGATTAGAAAGGAAATTCAAATGTTCATGCTATTCAACAAAAAGGAACACACAAATTAACAGCTCCTCTGGGACACAGCAAAACAGTAGTCAGGGGCAAGTTTAAAGCTCTGATCTCCTACATTAACAAATAGGAGAGATTGGAAACCAACAATTTAATGACACATCTAAACCTCATTGAAAAAGAGCAGCAAGATAAACCCCAAACCAGTAGACGGAAAGAACTAATTAAAATTAAATCAGAATTAAATGAATTAGAATCCAAAAAACTACAGAAAGAATCAACAAAACAAAGAGTTGGTTCTTTCAAAAAATTAAAAAAATTGACAGACTCTTAGTAAATACCAGAAAAAGAAGAGAACACACCCAAATTAATAAACACAGAGATGAGAATGGAAACACCACCACGGAAACAACCAAGATTCAAAACATTATAAGGGAATACTTCTCAAAACTTTATGCTAATAAGTTTGAGAACTCGACAGAAATGGAACTTTTCCTAGCAAATATTGACATGCCAAAACTAAACCAAGATGAGTTAAACCAGATTAACAGGCCCATATAAAGCACTGAAATAGAAACATCCATAAGAGACCTTCCAGCTAAGAAAAGTCAATGACCAGATGGTTTTACAGCGGAATTCTACAAGGTCTTCAAAGCAGAGCTCACACCAATAATCCTCCAACTCTTTATTGAAATTGAAAGAGAAAGTTCACTACCGAACACATTCTATGAAGCCATCATAACCCTCATCCCAAAACCAGACAGGGAACCTTCAAAGAAGGAGTGCTATAGACCCATTTCTTTGATGAACATTGATGTAAAACTTCTCAACAAAATATTGGCTAACCGACTTCAACAATTCATCCAAAAATTCATACACCATGATCAAAAAAAATTCATTTCAGGGATGCAAAGTTGGTTCAATATACACAAATCAATTAATATTATTCATCACATCAACAGGAGCAAGAATAAGAACCACATGGTTATCTCAATAGATGCAGAAAAAGCATTCGACAAGATCCAATACCCCTTTATGATGAAGGGTTTGGAAAAATTAGGAATCCATGGAACATTCCTCAATACAATAAAGGCTGTATATGACAAACCTACAGCCAGCATTATACTCAATGGTGAAAAACTAAAGCCATTTCCTCTTAACTCAGGTACAAGACAAGGATGTCCACTCTTTCCACTTTTCATCAATCTACTATTAGAATTCCTACCTACAGCAATAAGACAAGATGCAGACATAAAGGGGATCCAAATATGGAAAGAAGAAATAAAACTCTCCCTCTTTGCAGACGACATGATCTTGTATTTAAAGAATCCCATAGACTCCACTCCAAATTACTCAAGCTGATTCAAAACTTTGGCAAAGTAGCAAGTTATAAAATTAACCCCAAAAATCAATGGCTTTTCTGTATGCCAACAATGAGGAAAGGCTGGCTGAAATTAGGAAAGCAATACCATTTGTAATAGCCCCACGAAAAATAAAATACCTAAGAATTAACTTAACCAAATAAGTGAAGACCTCTATGATGAAAACTTTAAAATCTTGAAAAAGAAAATCAACACAGAACTTAAAAAATAGCAAAACCTCCCATGCTTCTGGTTTGGAACAATTAACATCGTGAAAATGGCAATACTTCCTAAGGCTATCTACAAATTCCAGGTGATACCTATCAAAATTCCAACCTCATACTTCAAGGAAATAGAAGAGGCAATCCAAAAATTCATATGGAAAGCCAAAAGACCCCGAATAGCAAAAACTCTCCTCAACGGAAATAACACGGCTGGAGGAATATCAATACCAAATTTTAAACTCTACTAAAAAGCCATAGTAATCAAAACAGCTTGGTATTGGCATAAGAACAGACTTCAGGACCAATGGAATAGAATTGAAAACCCAGAAATGAACCTATAGACCTACAGCCATCTAATCTTCGATTAGGGAGCTAAAATAATAGAATGGAACAAGGACAGCCTCTTCAGTAAATGGTGCTGGCAAAACTGGTTAACTACTTGTGGAAAACTAAAGCTGGATCCTTATATATCACCCTGCACCAGAATCAACTCCAAATGGATCAAAGACTTCGAAGTCAAAGCAGACACTCTGAAAACATTACAGGATGGAATAGGAGAAATCCTAGGTCTCCTTGGCTCAGGCCGAAATTTTCTGAATAGAGACCCGGAAACCCAACAAATCAAAGAAAGGTTGGACAAATGGGATTGCATAAAGTTGCAGAGCTTCTGCAGGGCAAATGACATAGCTAGCAAGATCAATAGAAAGCCCACAGATTGGGAGAAGATCTTTACTAGCCATAAAACGGACAAGGGTCTCATATCTAAAATATACTTGGAACTCAAAAAATTAAACCCCCCAACAACAAATCCCCAAAGAAACAACTGCCCAATAAATAAGTGGGCGAAAGACTTAAAGAGAAACTTCTCTGAAGAAGAAAGAAGGATGGCCAATAGACACATGAAGAAATGTTCAACATCCCTAGCCATAAAATAAATGCAAATCAAAACAACATTGAGATATCACCTCACCCCAGAAAGAACGGCAAAAATTAAGAACTCTAATAACAACAGATGCTGGAGGGGATGTGGACAGAAAGGAACCTTACTTCATTGTTGGTGGGAATATAAACTTGTCCAACCACTTTGGAAAGCAGTATGGAGGTTCCTCAAAAGACTTCACATAGAACTCCCGTATGCCACTTTTGGGCATTTACCCAAATGCTTACAAACAAGACCACACACCAGCTACCACCACAACTATGTTTATTGCAGCATTATTTACCATAGCTAAGATATGGAACCAACCCAGATGCCCCTCAGTAGATGAATGGATCAAGAAAATGTGGTATATATACACAATGGAATTCTATGCCTCCATCAGAAAGAATGACATTGCCCCATTTGTTAGGAAATGGAAAAACTTGGAAAAAAAATTATATTAAGTGAAGTAAGCCAGGCCCAAAGAAACATAGGTCCCATGGTTTCCCTTATTTGCAATATCTAGTATATGCATGAGTCAAGCGGAAAAGATCAGATAATGTGATGTCAGGAAAATGAACCCTTAGATATGTATTTTAATGTTTTTTCTTTCATCGATGTGTTTCTAACGCATTTATAAGATTATCTCTTTGTTGTTTTGTATGTCCCTCCCCCACAGTATAACCCCTGCTTTCACTATATTTGATGTCAGCATAACTTGTGGAGGAGATGGGAAAAAACCAGTTGTTTAAGGATACAGGTGGATCTGATGCAACAATGAGAAGTACAAGTTGTCATGTCCAAAACTAGCTTTACAACGTCGGTGCGGGGGGGGGAAGGAGGTGGGGGGGGGAGGGGGGAAGGAGAAGGATTGGGATGGGGGGAGGGGGGAGGCTGGGAAGGGATGGGAAGGGTAAACAAAGGAGGAGGCTGCAATGCTTGGTGAGAATTGTACACATTATCCTGCCCATGCAATTGTAACCCCTCTGTACAGTATGTTCACAAATAAAATAAAATAAAATTTAAAAAAAAAGAAAAAATGCTCAACATCCCTATCCATAAAAGAAATGCAAATCTAAACAACATTGAGATACCACCTCACTCCAGTTAGAATGGCAAAAATCAAGAACTCTAACAACAACAGATGATGGAGGGGATGTGGACAGAAAGGAACTTTACTTCATTGTTGGTGGGACTGTAACCTTGTTCAACCACTTTGGAAAGCAGTATGGAGGTTCCTCTAAAGACTTCACATAGAGCTCCCCTATGACCCAGCAATCCCACTTTTGGGCATTTACCCAAATGTTTACAAACAAGACCACACTAAAGCTACCAGCACAACTATGTTTATTGCAGCATTGTTTACCAGAGCTAAGATATGGAACCTACCCAAATGCCCCTTAGTAGATGAATGGATCAAGAAAATGTGGTATATATACACAATGGAATTCTATGCCTCCGTCAGAAAATATGACATTGCCCCATTTGATAGGAAATGGAAAAACTTGGAAAAAATTATATTAAATGAAGTAAGCCAGGCCCAACGAAACATACGCCTCATGGTTTCCATTATTTGCAATATCTAGTATATGTATGAGTCAAGCAGAAAAGGTCAGATAATGTGATGTTTGGCAAATGAACCCTTAGATATATATTTTAATGTTTTTTCTTTCATGAGTGTGTTTCTATCGCATTTATAAGATTATTTTTTTGTTGCTTTGTATGTCTATCCCCCACAGTATAACCCCTGCTTTCACTATATTTGATGTCAGTATAAATGGGGGAGGAGGTGGGGAAAAACAATTCGTTTAAGGATACAGATTGAGCTGTTGCAACTATGAGAAGTACAAGTTGTCATGTCCAAAACGAGCTTTACAAAGTCGGTGCGGGGTGGGGGGGGAGGAGAAGTATTGGGATTGGCCGGGGGGGGGCCGAAGGGGGATGCTGGCAAGGGATGAGAAGGGTAAACAAAGGAGGAGGCTGCAATGCTTGGTTAGAAATGTACGCATTATCCTGCCAAAGTAATTGTAACACCTCTGTACAGTATTTTCACAAACAAAATTAAATTAAATTAAAACAAATAGGGACCATGCACTCAAAAAATAGGACAATAACAATATAACATGAAATTGATTAGTGATTGAGTGAACAAATATGCTTAAATGCTCTTTCTGTTATGGTCTTGGAATAGTATATTTCTGAGTCAAAATGCTTTGGGAATGTCTTATATGTGTAACACAAAATACAATACTCCTGTGAGTCATCCCATACAGACTTACTCAGAGTTGCATTTCCCTGCTTACAATTCTCAATTCTGACCTTGACATTCATTTTATCTGCTCAATGCCATTGATTGGGATGATGGGCTGAACCGGTATTGTTATCTTCAACCCTTCTAAACGAATATGCTCATACTAGGTATTTACTTAATCTAACAGATGTTCATGTCCATTAGAGTCCCATTTTGAATGTATATATATCTATCTATAGCCATCCAAATCTTACGTAAATATCAGTCTCACATAGATACTAATAGAGAAGTCAGATCAACTTTAAGAAACTTGTAGGATTATTTTATTAAATAAGGGATAGATGTAACCTACACTGAACTCTACATTGTTTTAATGAACTATCCCATGCTAACCTTCTTTTTAATTTGCAAACAACTTAAAATTAAGTTTGATTGCAAACAAAACTTGATTTTACAACCAAAAAATACTCTCTCAAGCTAAAATTAAGTTACAAACAACTTCAAGTATTTTTTTTCCTCAGCAAGAGAAAGACGGAATTGCTATTTTTGAAGGTTAGGACACTGTGAGAGAAAAGAATATGAAAGAGAATGGTTCAAATATTTTTACTTTCAGCACTTGTTTAGATTTTCACATTGAGATACAAGTTAGGTATTTTGATAGTGCCATTTAACAGAGGAATTATCCATTTAAACTTAAAAAAAGGAGAATATTGGTAGCAAGAAAGATGAAAAAAGCATGCCTATGGAAGTAGAGGGAGGGTGAAATGAACCACAATCTCAGGTCATGTGACAAAAGATTCTTCCAGAGGTAGAGTGATATTCCACGAGTAATGTTCATAAGGACAGGTATGTCCTAGAAACAAAGTATAGATTTTTTTAAAAATCTGAATATTATTGTATGCCTTAGCAAGCTCTGACAGAATGGTGGAATTGATTATAAGAAGTTCGATGAAGAAATTTAGAGACAATGAAACGAGAGCATAACCAACTTTGTGAAATCCAGAGTATCATTTTCATTATATTTTATACTTAGAAGATATTTGGCAATGTTGTTCAGAACCCATCAGTGATTAAAGGCAATCAATACTATGGAATTGCTCTTTATATTTTTCTCTGTGTGTGTGTGCGTTCACACATGTGCGTGCCAGCTATTCCTGGGGCTCACAGGGACTAAGCTCTGTCTCTGAGCCTTTTCGTTGCTCAGGCTGGTGTTCTACCACTTGAGCCACGACTCCACTTCTGTATTTTGAGCTTAACTAGAGATAAGAGTCTCAAAGGCATTATCAGATCTCTGCCTCCTGAGTAGCTTAGATTACAGGCATGAGGCTCCAGTGCTTGTTTCATATTCCTATTTTCAATGAGAACAAAGTAAGATGGCTAGAGGAAAGAAAAGGAAAAATAAGAAAAGGAAGAAAAAGTTGTTTCTAAATCATGAATGAACTGATGTAGTGGAGATAAATCTCTGTGACTGGAAAAGCGACATTCATGTTTACCTAAAATAGTGCATTATTCTAAATGTTCTTTACTATATATTTGTAATGACATCAACTCATAAGATCATTTACCGCTGAAGTCTCAAATGGAAAAATGTTGAAAAATATTCAAAACCTTGAATTTTTAAATGCCTTACTTATTTAACTGTAACCCCTCTGCAATCACCTTTACAATAAAATAAAATAAAAATAAACAAATGTGCACTGTACTCAGAAGACAATATGTTAGAAATGAACTGTACAATATGGGGGTGGGGATTGGGGAAAGGGAAGTGAGAGAAAATGAGGGAGGGGGTAATAAGTTCTACAAGAAATGTACTCAGTGCCTTATGTATGTAACTGTAATACCTCTGTAGGTCACCTTGACAATAAAATTAAATTTTAAAAAATGTGCTTCATCCTGAATTATGAAAGCTATAGGTCCAATCTGTGAAGCAAATGCTAAGATTATCCATTAGCAATGCATGAGTCAAATGACCACTTGAACTTATAACATCTCAGTTCTTTAGTTTTCAATGAACTTTGTGTCTGAGAGCCTTTTATAACTCATACTCACTAGAATTATGCTTCAGAGGAGCAAAGATATCATTAGCTCTTGCACAGTTCAGATTACAAGTATTAGCTTCACCAATTCCCTCTTGATGAATTCTATTATTTATAGAAGCTCTCCATCTATGTTCGATATTTCCATGTGTCTCATTATTTGAGAATTAAATAAAGAACAAAACAAGAAAATAAATAATAGAGTATTTAAAGAAAGTCCCTAGGTTATATTTTACCTTAGAAAAGATTTTCAGTTTAAACTCTGGAAACACTCTCAAAACTAAATACTCAATGTTTCTCATGAAGTAAACAATAAAAAGAAAGAGAAAAATCTTAAACTATATTGAGAGGAAAGTAATTTTTCCTGCCCTTTATGTTAATTTTAGCAATGATAATAAAATCAAAATTTAACATATAGAAAAGATTTGGGGCCAATGAACCATTATTTTATTGCTTGCAGTAGAACTGATTCCTTACAGAAGATGGAGTAAGAAAGTTTAGGGGGCTGTAATAATGTACAAAGGTGTAAAAAGGAAAGAAATATTTTAGGATAAGTCATCAGATAAGTGGATAACAATGTCTTCTGACACGATAGGTGTAACTGAAGGCTGTACTATGGGTCATATTTTACATAGACTCTACCTGCTATGTCACCCAGATGCACTGTATTAATAAGGGTTTTTGTGATCCTTGGCTAGACAGGCATATGACCCTAAGTATGACAACAGTTCTCTCCCTGAAGGCATATATTGTACTGACAAAAAATAGAGCATTTCCAATGTTATTAATGACTATTTAAGGAACTTGCTTTCAATGATGAAACATTGATAGGATCAAAGTTTCACTTTTGACTACAACTGAAATGGACTTCAACAGAGGAAAAGCCTTTCAAACTGAGGAAAATACAATATATGAAGCTAACAATGAAATAACAGAATGTTTTAACAATATCAAAATTTAATCCTTCTGTTCAAAGAAGGTAAATGCCACAGAGTAGTACACAATGGAAACACATCAATTAAACATCACCAACACAAAACTGAAACATAAAACATAATAAAAGCAAAAAAGAAAAAATCTGAAGCATATATAAACAGTTATCCCAATACTATTAAGTAAAGGACATAAAGAAATATGATCAGAAACTATTTAGAATTCTATGAAACAGAATCTGCAGTCTTATTCTGGATTTGGAGCTTAAACTAAGAAACATGCTCCTGTTTGTGTCATTTGCACATGGTTGGTGCTCTATAATTTGAACTCTATTCCAGATGCGAAATATCTGGCTGTTTGGTGGTTAACTGGATATCTTGAACTATCCTACTAAGCTGAATTTGAACTTTAGTATCCAAGTGTTAGCCTTCTGAGTGGCGAGAATAATAAATGCTATCCACTGTCACCAGGCTTTAATATTGTTTCTAATGATGCAAAATTAAAGTTATATAATAACATGTATCACTTTAGAAAATCCAGGGACAAAATAGGAAGCTATCTGAAGTAAATATTTACCTAGATATAGGGTTAGAGAACTTCTTACAATCTATTCATTTGTGAGTAGTGTAACAATTTTGGAAATGTCTATGTATGTATATATGTATACATATCTATCTATCTATCATCTATTTCTGTCATCTACTTATCTATAACATATCATGTATATAACATATGTAAATAATATATATTTACATATATACTAGGCATCCAACCAAGAGAAAGAACACCTAATCAGCTTGTACAGTCAAACACAAAGTAAAAGTGATCAAGGTGATCTAGCCTCAATACTTATTTATCCTCAGACCTTGAACCATTATAGAATCAGTCGGCTACAGTGACCTCAAGTACCTGTAGTTCCACATTCTTTATCTCTTATGTTCTTTCTCCAATATTGTATTTGAATTGTATTGATACAGTGAATATGTGAACACTATTATAATACTTGATAATATTTAAGTGAAAAAAATTTAGAGAAAAAGCATTGGACCCACAAAATTGATATAGAATTCATGAATGGTATGGAAATAAGTCCGGAATTTTTTTCTATCGAGAGATTAACTAAATTATCACTTTAGGAAAGATTTCTTTTAAGTAAAATAAATTGCAAATTCTTCCATTGAACAATGGTCATTGTGATAGACCTTTAAAGTCCTGGTTCATCCTGATCTGAAATTTTCAAACGGTACCAGTGCATATTCAATTCTCTCCGATGTTATAAGGAGAGCAAAATGAAAACCCGTAGTCCCAGGGCTGTTATATTATGCAGGCAGCACAGAACAATAACTATAAATCTGCAAAAATTGACCCTATGAATTTACCTTTACGTCAAGGATTAAGGATATGATAAGAAATTTTCTGAAATTACTTCCCAATGTCTTGATAATGACATCATTCGTCACTGCTAATGTGTACTAACTAAAATTAGTTCTTTTTCAACAATGATCTGGTTCAAGGATCAAGGTCATGTTATTACATCCATGACACATTGATCAGTGGGAGTTATTCTTGATGAGACAGGCAATTCTTAAACCTTGAGCTTTGAGTCACTTGTGTCCTATAAACACTTAGATGATAAGGCACTCCATATATCCCAGTAATTCATACAGCCTTACTTACAGACTTGGTAAACTGCAATCTATAAGGATTAGCAAAGTAATCTCTGGGAAGTGTTAAAAAACTGAGTTCCATGTTAAAAGAAATTATTTTATGTGGATATATATATATATATATTTATATATATTTATGTGTGTATGTTATTTGTGTGCATATATAAAATATATACACATTTATCATTGGAATGGAATGCAACAAACAGTATAAGTACAGAAAGTATAGAGATGATATACTGGGCATGGTGAATTCTGTTTATATAAAATTTAAATGCAGACAAATTTTTAAAAAGTCAATCTAATAGCCAGGTGCCGGTGGCCCATTCCTATAATCCTAGCTACTCAGGAGGCTGTGATGTCAGGATCAAAGTTAAAAGCCAGTCCGGCCAGGAATGTCCGTGAGAATGTATTGCCAAAATCTGGAATGGCTCTGTGGTTCAAGTGGAAGAGCACTGGAAGAGCACTAGCCTTGTTCTGAAGAGCTCAGGGACAGTGCCCAGGCCCAGAGTTTAAGCCCCACAATGAAACATAAATACATAAATAAATAAATCTAACAAAAGTCTAAGCAAATTAACACTCTACTGTATAGTAACACTTTACTATATGGTATTTGATTAAATAGGCACTGAAGACACACTTTAGCATTAGCAGTTTTCTTGACCCGATACATTTATTTTAAGCACTATCATTGTTAAATTGTGCATATATATTTTAAACTTCATCTACTTTTGTACTAGTTTTGCGTTACTTTTGCAACAAATTATGACAAAAATAACTGGATTAAAACAATTTGTTTCTTTTATGTAAAAGTTTCAATGAAAGTATAGTAAGATTGATTGTATCTGAGGCTGACACAAAAATCAGTTGTCTTGCCTTCTAAATTGTAGATACATTGGCTTAATACTTCTTCAGCAATTGCGACTCTGTCTGACCATTCTCCATATTCTCATGAACATCAGTCCTCATGATGGTTTTTCTTAATTGTCAATTGGATCCAATTGAAGGATGCCTCGAATTTTCTGAGATGATTAATTAAGGGTAGATAACACATCTTGAATGTGGTTGACAGAATCATCTAGGTTGTGAGCCTGGATGGAAAACGAGGTGGTGAAGGAAGCCTTCAGAGCCAGGCAATCTCTTTTACTTCCTAGTCACAATGTACTTAGATGGAGTCACACATTTCTCCTAAGATTTTTTTTGAAATCTACTATTATAATGGTAGATAACTTTTGAGTATCTGAGAGAGCAGTCCCAAATTCTAATTTTATTTGTAATTACAAAATTAATCCATTGATAATCTACATGTTCATAACTCCTAAAGGTGACACAGGTACAGAAATCCTTTCTGTAGATGAATCTCACCAATAAAGTGACATTCCATTTATTCTATCATTTTTTGTATGTGGAGGTCAAGTACTAGGGCTTAAACTCAGGTCCTAGGTTGTGTACTTCATCTTTGCCTTAACTTTTCTCCCAAGAATTGTGCTCTACTATTTGATTCACACCACTATTTCCCACATTTTGTTGTTTGTTGGAGGCAAGACTCTCATGGACTTTCCTTGCTCAAGCTGAATCTCAATCCTTAGATCCAGGCTTCCTGAACTGCAAGGAAAACAGATGCAGGCCACTGATGCCTGGCTTAACTTGTTTGTGATAGTTAAAATAAAAGTTGTCAAGATTTGTATTGTTATGTTATGCCACTATTTGCCATGCTTTTACTGCATTAAGTAATGAGATTCCCTCTAAAATTAACATACATGGGTCCATGTAAATTCACAGGAATTGTGGATTGTGTTACATAGTGCTAAAACTCCAGGACTCAATACTAACTTTTTGTTTTAATGACAGAATTGTAAAGAGTAGTTAATTAAATAAAACAACAGGAAAAAAGAGAAAAAATTACATTGTTCCACTTGTGAATTGAGAATGGAGTTTAAGGAAGCAGACAATGTCTAGTAGTACTTTGACCTATATGAAAGTTTACTAATTTTCCTTTTCCATAGCTGGAATATCATGTAAGGATGGAGGAATTGGAACTGTCACAAAAAATCAAGTTCAAGCTGACTGCCTCCTCCCTACACTTGGGAATTTCTTTACCAATCTACAATCACTCAGATCAATGTAAAGAGCCATTTAATTTAACTCATTGTACATTAAAAAATAAATAAACCCATGGAGTGTTTCAATTAGTTGATGGTTGTGTGTGGGTCTGAAAACATATCAAGTGATATTGCATGGAAAGTTTCCTCCAAGTCATTTTAGACTTTAGAATTCCAAGGTCACTCTTATGAACAGTACTAAGAGTGCAAGTGGGAAATCACAGCCCCACTAGTTCAGCATTTCTTTTGATTTTTGTAGTCCTGAGAAAGAAAAAAAGGGGAGAGGTCAAAGGAAAGAGGGGACTCTAGTTTTTAACATGAGATGTAACTAGCCATTCCCCAAATGGCATGGCTTCTTAAACAAAAATAAAAAGTCAGCAGCTGAGGTGAGAACAGAGTTGAGGATGGTAAAAGGCAAGCTTTTCTTGCAACAATTTCTAGATTTTTAGATAGGTCATAGTAGCTGGGTTTGCAGAAAGCCACTTTCTCTAAATTTAAACTAAACAGAAAATGTATTTGTATGCATGCTTGTGACAGCTTGTGGAATATTTCATGAAAAATATTGAAGGTAATTTAGAGGTAATTCTTGAATTTTTTTTGGTCAGTCATGGGGCCTGAATTCTGGGCCTGGGCAGTGTCTCTCAGCTCTTCAGCTCAAGCTAATGCTCTACCAATTGACCCACAGCGCCACTTCTGGCTTTTTCTGCTTATGTGGTGCTGAGGAATCAAACCCAGGGTCTCATGCATGCAAGGCAATTGCTCTACCACTGAGACTTCTTCCCAGCCCCTTTGAATTTTTATTGTATAATTCTTTAAATACTGTTATTGTCATTGCATTATTATTCTTCAATAATATCCTTGTTTCTAGGTGTGATAACCCTATTCTTTACATTGATATGTTTTCTAAACTACATAAAAATGATTGCTATTCTTTTTGGAGGAAAAAACTACTCACTTAGTTAAATCTGTCACTTTTGTGGTTCCAGAATTCCTTTTGCTAATGTTTTCCATTATTTTCCAATTTATGCCATTTTCTTTTCCAAAAAAAACTCTATCCCTAAATTTGCTGTCATCCTTCTAAATTTTTCAGGAATACCAATTAGCCCAAATTCTGTCACAAGCTCTCTAAGGTACTAGATTCTTTCCTACTAAAAATTAGGGTCATGGAAGTTAGTAGTGAATCTGTGAGGACATAAAATCATAGAGTGATGTATTTTATGTGTGAACTCTTGAGTGGACAAAGGCGTGGAAATACCTCTGTGTATGTTCTCAAGATATTTGAAACTGCAGAGAAGTCAGAAATTGAAATAGTAGATCCTACAAAGATGATTGCTTGTGAAAGTTAGCAGGTATTATCCAATCAACAGGAGTCTATGTACACCCAAAATGTGAATGAATTAAGGACAAATTCTTCACATTCCTTGAACTAGGACATTTTTTTTGCCTTGGAATATTAAATGAACATTAGAAAAACTATATCTCAGTCCTTATCTTTAGCATAAGATGCACAACTGTGTTTTTTTCCTTTTCCTTTTGGTTCCCCAGCTCTGATGGTAGATCATGTAATTCCTCAGTTTTTTCAACTACTATAATTGAGCCAGTTTTCATAATCTTCTCTTCTTCTTCTATCTTCATTCCTCTCAGTCTCCAACCCTTTCCATCCCACTTGATCTGTTTTTCTTCAGACCACTGATAAACAAGTTAGTGTCAACATGGGGCCTCACTGTTTCTTGAGCAATCTTCCACTTGCACATAATTGAGTTCTGATCTTTTCCTCCAAACTTCATTTTAGCCAGTGTCTCCATTATTGGAGAATAGGGTGTGTTTTCAAAGTTCTTCCTATAGATTTAGGTGTTTGCTTTGACACACCCACATTACTCCTACATTTACACACCCTGGTTTCTTGTCCTAGAAAAGATTTAAATCAGGGCTGGGAAGGTGGCTCAGTGGTAGAGCGCTTGCCTTGCATGCCTGAGGCCCTGAGTTCGATTCCTCAGCACCACATAAGCAAAAAGAAAAAAGCCGGAAGTGGCGCTGTGGCTCAAGTGGTAGAGTGCTAGCCTTGAGCTGAAGAGCTGAGGGACAGCACCCAGGCCGAGAATTCAGGCCCCACGACCGGACCCCCCCAAAAAAGATTTAAATCAATTTATCTAAATAACATGCCATCATCTTTCCCGGCCTCACAACTTGTCTTTTTTTTTGTCTTTTCTTTTTTGGTACTGGGGATCGAACCCAGGACGTAGCACTTGCTAGGCAAGTGATTTGCCACTGAGCTACATCCAAGCCCACAACTTGTCTATCTAATTGAAACTATCGAGTTTTTTTCCTTTAGCATTTTCCATTTCATTCTCACATGCTAGAAAGCAAATTTTGCTTCAAATGTAATTGAGAATATAGGCCTTTACCATGGACAGCCCAGAGAGATTCACAACATGCTCATGACAAATTGCAGTCCTTGCTGTAGTTTGATTGGATGGTTCTTGCTTTACATCCAATCCTCATCACTGCTTGAACTCATTCATTTACCCTTATTTCTCAACAATTTAATAGTTACAATATTTTTATGTATGTATCTGTGTGTATATATATATGTATATGTTTGCATGTGTATATTATCATTAAGTAGTTGTACAAAAGGGTTTCAATTCAACACATCAGTTTAGAAGCACAAAGCATATTGATAAATGTCACCCTTGCATCATTTCTCCCAACCACACCCATTCCCCAAACCCCAAAGGTAACAGGTTCCATTTTCACATATATAATATTGAATATTCAATTTGTCTTCACCCACCATTTCCTCTATCCATTTATCTCTAATTTCTAGATCTATCCTTGGAACCATCTTCCTGACTTTCAATTCCATCAGAGTTATTTATGTTACTGTGTTTTATTTACCACTTATAAATTTATTCTTTCCACCATGTATAAACTTCAGGATGTAGAATATTTATATTTCCAGCATCTCACCTATAGCTTAATTTATGTGCTTGCAAATATTAAGCAGGTATCTCTATTCTGAGTTTGATCTATTAACCTTTAATATGACCATATTTGCAGCCAAAGATTTTATGAATGTAATTGGGACTAAATGAAGTCTTAAAGCTAAAAGGTGGACATGCTTAGAAGAGGACAAAGAAACAACTAATCTTTTCCTCTATCTTTTCAGGAGCACCAAGGAAACATACAAGAATATAGTAATTGCTGAGCACTGGTGACTCGTTCCTCTATTCAAGTGTAGTTAACTTAGGAGTCTGAGATCTGAGGATAAGGTTGGAACGATCTGGAGCAGGAAACTCTGTCAGACTCTCTTTTCCAATTAACCACCCAAAAGCAGATCTGTGGTTCAAGTGACAGAGTGACAGCCTTGAGCATTAAAAAGCTACAGGATAGTGCCCAGGCATTGAATCCAAGTATCAGTGCCAGAAAAAAAGTGAGAAAGTAGAGGTTTACAAACCAAATCAAGAATTTACCTGCTTTGCACCTTGACAATTGAGACAAAATAAATACTTGTTTGTTTTTTTAAGCCATGTTATATTATTATATTAGCCAAAGCTGATAAAGACAGTGAATGGATGTATTTATTAGGGAAATATTTTATAAATATTTGATATCTTCTTATATATAAAATTGAAACACAAGGATAAATTATTAAATAATATACCTATTGAAATGACAAAGTTTAGTATTTTCCAAAGTTTTATTTTTCTCCAATTAATTCACAGAAATTAAAAGTGATTATATATTGCATTTTTAAATATATATTAAAATGTAGCTACTGACTTGAATGGAGTAACCAAATGTTATTTAAGAATTGTTCAATGTTGATATTAAAGTCTGTAATACATTAAAGACAATTATTAATTGGAGAAATATCCCTCTATTAAACTTATGTTATAACTTCCAGCAATTCAGAAACTTCCCACCCAAAAAGTACTATTTTTTCATGAAAATCATTGTTTTAACCTATAAAGATATATCTCTCATTTAAATAGATTCTAATAAGCTTAAACATTTTAAGTTCATCAAACTTGTAAAATGTCATAATATGTAAAATGCTTAATTTCAAATGACAAAGTCATGGATCTGGCTATTTATTTTAAATATATAAATATGAGGACAAATTTATATAATTCCTTCTAGTTCTAATTCCTTCATTCATCAAATCACCCTAAAGATATTAACATATGTAATGAAAAATTACATGAGATAATAACTATAAGAATAATCAGCATAAAATTTGATTCATACTAACAGCAATGTGAAAACTCTCTATATTTTATATTCTATTGAAGTCCATCAACATTTTTATTGTGAAAATACTCTACAGAGGGGTTAAAATTACATGGGCAAGATAATGAGTACATTTCTTATCAAGCATTATTGCCTCCTCCTTTGTTTCCCCTTCCCGTCCCTTCCCATCCTGTCCCCCACCACTTGCCAGAGTTGTAAAGTTTTTTCAACATAACGACTCGTACATCTCATTGCTGCAATAGGTCCACCTGTATCCCTATTTAAACAATTTTTAAACAATTGAATTCACATTTATAAATAGTGTCAGCGAAATCCTAAAACATAATCCTGAACATGTTATAGAATTTTTAGAACCTATTATTATTTTAAAATTATTTCAATAGAGCTTTATACCTCACGAGAAAATTTTGTATTATCTGATTTCTATCCAGGATTAAATGTGGACAAACAAACTAAAAACAGCAAGTAGGTTCAATAGTGAAGGGGAGAAAAATCAAGCACATTGGTAGGCCACTGTGTAAATACTATATGTAAAATATACAAGACTGCTAGATTTAATTAAATTTCAAAATGCCACTTTGAATCAATATGCCCCATACAGATTGAACAGGATGACTGGATCAATCACAGCTTTTATTTTTTATTAAATTGAACTTAGCTACATACATGCTGTTGAAAACAATCAATTCAGATAAAATAGTGGATAGTTAACACAAAGCAGTCCAAAGTTTCATACTTACACATCATATATAAAATGCTGTATTCTGATAGTAAGTCAACTGCTTGACTTTGTACCATGCAGGTTTTATAAAAGAAATGAAATAATCATAACACACTTAATTTGGAAGAGAGACAGATCTTCATAGAAACAAATTGGCAGTCTCAAACTCTACTATAATTGGCACACATCATTTATCCAACATCCAATTTCAGAACAATTACTTTGGGAAACTCTGTGTCCTGGCACTCTCTCCCAGGACATAGGAAGTGAGACAGACATGCTCTGATTCAGACATGCTCTGATTCACGTTAAGCATCTGCTATTTGGTCATTCTTTTTTTTTTGTCGGTCATGGGGCTTGAACTCTGGGCCTGGGCGCTGTCCCTCAGCTCTTCAGCTCAAGGCGAGCCCTCTACCACTTGAGCTACAGCGCCACTTCCGGTTTTCTAGTGGTTTTATTGGAGATAGGAGTCTCACAGTCTTCCCTGCCTGGGGTGGCTTTGAACTGCGATTCTCAGATCTCAGCCCCCTGAGTAGCTAGGATTACAGGCGTGAGCCACTGGCGCCCGGCCTGGTCATTCATTTTTAAAAAGGGTATTGCTTGATTAGATTTGGACACATTATGCTAAGTAACAAGAACACCAATCCTGTTTAACAAAATTAAGACATCATAGATTTTATTGTAGTTGGTTGTGGGACTTGTACTCAGGACTTGGACAATGTCCTTCAGCTTTTTTGCTCAAGACTAGCATTCTACCATTTTGAGCCACAGCAACACTTCCAGTTTTCTGGTTGTTAATTGGAGATAAGAGGCTCAATGATTTTCCTGCCTGGACTGGCTTCATACTGTGATCCCCAGATCTCAGGCTCCTAAGTAGCTAAGATTACAGGTATGAGCTACCAGTGCCCAGTTGCAAAGACATTCTTATATAGTGATTGTTGCTCAGAGAGTAAACAGCTTTTCATAATCCCATATAAGATATACAGGAATATACATATGTATATATACATATATATGTATACAAATATATACATATATATGTATACAAATATATACATATATATTTAACTCAGGAACTGTGCACTGTCCTTTAGTTCTCTACTACCTGACCCAGATTCACTTTTGGCTTTTTGTCCAGATTCACTTTTGGCTTTTTGTTCATTAACTAGAGGTAAAAGTCTCACAAATTTCCTTGCCTGCCAGCCTCTTGAGTTGCAAGGATCACAGGCATGAGACATTGCCACCCAATGTCAGGGTATACAGCTATTTTGCTGGCCTCTAGCTAACAATCAGGTGGAGGAGAATTCAAGACAGCATCCATGCTTTATTTACCTATACTCTGCTTTATGTATAACTTATGCTTATGTTTGTAGTTTATTTATAAAAACGAAACACATAGCCTGTTCATTTTCCAGGAAGGATGGGGATGATTTTAAAGTGAGACAAAGAAGCCGAGCGCTGGTAGCTCACGCCTGTAATCCTAGCTACTCAGGAGGCTGAGATCTGAGGATCGCGGTTCAAAGCCAGCACGGGTATGAGAGAACATGAGACTCCTATCTCCAATAAACCTCCAGAAAACCGGAAGTGGCGCTGTAGCTCAAGTGGTAGAGCGCTCCCCTTGAGCTGAAGAGCTGAGGGACAGCGCCCAAGCCGAGAGTTCAAGCCCCACTACCGACCAAAAATAAAAAGTGAGACAAAGAAAGAAATGAATCTATTGCATGTCTCACCCCCTTTGACCACAGAATATAAAATTTGAATGTTCTCATTGACTAGGGTTTTAGCAAGCATTGAAAAGAAAAACTGTATGTATTTTATCTTTTTTTAAAAACTGGAATGGACACATTCTGAAGTTAATAAACAATGCAGAGTACTCTCACTTCAGACATGTCCCTAATTTATAAGCACACTCTGATTAATCTTAGGTTTGATAACTTACTAAAATTATACTTAGAGATGTTATATTCCTGGGTGTGTTTTATTATAGATAAAAGTGAACTATTACATTCCACTGGGAGAAAGGAAATATAATTCCTATAGTTTTATAGGAATTATATAAAAGCATTATAAGAAAGTTTCAAGTGTAGATCTTCTATTTGTTTTTTCCTCTGCTGAGAAATGGAAGCTCCTGACATTGAATTGGGTAAGATACAACTGCATGGAATATGGCCAATCAAGAACACTTATCTGAGCCTTGGTGTGGTAACTTAAATGAGTAGATCTTGCATTGACATGGTGTTTTCTCAAGTGGCTGAATTTCAACCTCAACTCCTGTGGAAGTCATGATGATATCACATACCCTGAATATCTACCTTCAATCTTACATTAAACTACCTTATATGGCCAACTATATCCCACATCACATTGTTAGACTGTCTAGATGATCCAAGTCTCCCTGCAAATCAAAACAATCCAATAGGCATGATATAATGATTACTAAGGTATAAAGCATAAAGTATAAAGGCCAGCTTTCAATTTTACCCACTTTGTATTATTTATGGAACCAAAATAGTCATAGTTATACTAGTAAACATACTGTCAGTACTTAAATCTCTAAACATATTTTTGAGACCAAATTTCTCTTTTTAATATATGTTTTATTATAAAATTACTGTACAAAGGGGTTACAGTTACATGAGTAAGGTAATGAGTACATTTCCTATTGAGCATTGTTACCTCTTCCTTTGTTTTCCCCTACCATCTCTTCCCATTCCACCTCTCCAACTCCCCCTCCCCCCAAGTTGTAAAGTTCATTTTCAACATAGTGTCTTGTGCATATCATTGTTAGAGTGGAAGACAAAATTTCTTTCTGTAATATATTTCAATGTTTCCTTTAAAGTAGAAATGCCACCGATCTTTTACTTATGCATACTGCACGATCACAATTGTGCATTGCATTCATTTTACTCAGCAATGTATTTTGCATTAAGTGTGAAAATATGAATGTCTTCTGTAACACAAGAGCTAACAGTTCAAGTGTATGATGAGTCATTCAAACTAATAACATGGGCAAAGGCCATAGTGGTAAGGAATATTCAACTCATTGAATTACCTGAATGTTAACTGAAGAGAATTTATATTGTTCTTATATAAAACCTTTTACTATTCCAAAAAGGACAAAAGGAGAAAAGTAAATTATATTTTATAAAGAACTTTTTTCTATGGTTGTAATATTTTTGGGGGGTCCGGTCATGGGGCCTGAACTCTGGGCCTGGGCGCTATCCTTCAGCTCTTCAGCTCAAGGCTAGTGCTCTACCACTTGAGCCACAGCGCCACTTCCTGGTTTTTTTCTTTTTGCTTATGTGTTGGGGAATCGAACCCAGGGCCTCATGCATGCAAGGCAAGTGCTCTACCACTGAGCCACCTTCCCAGCCCTGGTTGTGATTTTTTATTCAATTAATTTAAGTAAAATTTACAACACCATCTGAGCTCTAACACATTCATTTAACAGGAATAAATTGATACTGTACAAGATCTTGGTAACTTGTATAAGCCATTGAATAAATTAGTAGATAATGGATGTATATTTGAACAGGGTTGTTATTGGCTAATAAATCCAAGTTTATTAGTATGCTACCTTGTTCTTTAAGAGAGAACTATCCCCAGTCTCTGACTTCAAAATTACAAACTAGAAAATATAGACTTGTAGAATATAGAAACTGGGAAAATTGAGAACTTGAAAATATAGAAAAATCATATTTTTAACTAGGTACAAAAGGACGTGTATACTCAAAAGGGGTAGGGTCGGGTAGGGAAAGGGATGGACAAATGAAGAGGAGAGTAGGAGAAAAATACAAGAATCCAAAGTATATCCTACAAAATTAAAAAGACTTAAGGAAGGTGTGGGTAGGGGATGAATGGGTGAGACTATTGGAAGATGTGACATTAATCAAAATATATTAATAAACTACTTTAAGTGGCAATTCCATTGTGCATCTACTTACAGATAATAACAATAAAATAATTGATGTATTATTTAATGAATAATAGTTTATAATTTATATTTTGTTATACAAACTGAATAAATTATATACATGGAAAAACACCCCAGATAGTCAACTAAATATACAAACAAATGTTATACATGTCTAACTAACCTGAAAAAATAATTTCCATTATCTCATGATACTATTTTTATAAAGATAAGTTCAGTAAATCTGCTTTACATTTATATTGCATTTTATTCAGTTTTCATATCCATTACATAAATAAATCTCTAAATCAAATTTAGGGGGGAAAGGCATTGAAAGAATGGTATTGTACATCTATGTTGAAAAATGCACTTTACATTTTAGGTGGGGGGAGGGGAGTGTAGTTGAGGAGGTGGGAGGGCACAGATGGTAGGGGAAAAACATTGCTTGGTAAGCAATGTACTCATTACCATGCTCATGCAACTGTAACCCCTCTGTACAGTATTTTTACAATAAAAAACTTATTTAAAAAGAATGCTATTGTATCATTTGAAGAAAAAGTGAGAGACCTAGAAAAATTTATGTGACATGAAGTAAGTCAAGTCCAGAGAGAAAAAGGATGCATAATTTCACATAATGTGTAAGTTAGATATAGCTTATAAACTTATAAGCAAACATATTAGGTGGTATTCAGGCTTACAAAAATGTATGAAATGAAATATGGTAGATTCAAGGGAGAACTTGAGTACTGTAATTCCTTAAAAAGGCAAAACCAAAGTTAAAGGAAATAAGTTCCAAGGTACAGTACTTGAAATGGATGGGGTAGGGGCAAGGGAAAAGATTGCTTTCAAGAATTCACCATATAGTCTACAAAATTAAGAAAAGGAGGGAAGGATTGAGTAGGTGAGGGATGGGTGAGGATGTTGAAAGTGGTGACTCTGATCAAAGTACATTACATTTATGAACTGATTTGTTAAGTGGCTTTTTTGTAAAACTACTTAAAGATAACTTAAAAATGCCCCGCTAGAAACACACACGCGCACACACACACACACACACACACACACACACACACATACACACACACACACACGAAAACACACAAGAGATATCACTGAGAACGAAATTGAGACTGAAATCATGACAGAGGAAAAGAAAAATGATAAAAAGTCTGAAAGAATAATTTGCTTCAAGATAGTATTTAATTTAAAAAACTGTGATGAGGTACAATGAGATTCAATGAGATTATTTTAAACCCAAAGTACAATATATTAGTAAAGAACATAATAAATAATATGGATTCATACCTTATTTCACCCCTTTCCAAACTTTAGACTTAACAATACAATTTATAAAAACCATACAATAAGCCAGACATAGTGACTTACACCTGTAATTCTAGCTACTCTAGAGACTGAGATCTGTGTATTGAGGTCCAGAGTCAGTCTGGGAAGACACATCCATAAGATTCCTATCTCCAAATCATGAGGGAAAGGTCGAATTGAAGGTGTGGCTCAAGCAGTTCAGAGTCATGTATGAGAGAAAAATCCAAGGTAAAAGCACAAGGTGTAATGTTCAAACACCATTAGTTGAAATGAATGTTAAATGTTAAATAATATTTGTTACTGCCAATAATTTCATGTCCCTTTAGGATAGAAGGTTTCTAAACAAAGCTTTTATCAGCTGTGCTAGGACTTGCATTTTCAAAGGATTCTTTTGAAGGTCTTTCTCTCATTCTCATTTGTGGCGGAGAGTTGTTTGATATAACCAAGTCAACCTTCATTTTAGGGACAACAGCATGCCTGTAAAGAATGCATGTAGGCCAAATGAAACTGAAAAAATAAGGGGAGGAAAGAAGGAAAGAGTACATACATACAGGAGGAAGGAAAAAAGTAAAAGAAAAAAATAAGATCTACCACGGTTCAAAGCCAGCCCAGGCAGAAAAGTCCATGAGACTCTTATCTCCAATAAACCCCCAGAAAACCGGAAGTGGCTCTGTGGTTCAAGTGGTAGAACACTCACCTTAAGCTGAAGAGCTCAGGGACAGTGCCAAAGCCCAGAGTTCAAGCCCCACAACTGAAAAAAAAATCTACATTCCAGATTTTAGTTTTGTTTCTATATTTATTTTTAATTAGCATATGTTAAATAGTATAAGAGGGGGTCATTATGATAATTCCATAAATGCATAGAGAGTACTTTTAATACATTTATCCTCTATAATGTATTATCATGTCACTCTTCTCTTCATGCTTTGTTGATGATTGGTGGTTTTCACTAGGCTCATTCTTTCCCTCCTTCCTTCCCTCCCTTTCTCTCTTACTGCTTCCCTCCCTCCCTCCCTCCCTCCTTCCCGCCCTCCCTTCCTTTTTTCCTTCCTTCCTTCCTTCCTTCCTTTCTTCCTTCTTTCCTTCCTTTTGATTTTATTCTTTCTTTATTCTTCCTTCCCCTCATCTACATTTTTACCTATCTATCATCTGTATCTCTGTACCTATCATCTATTCATCTATCATCTTTCTATTTGTCTAAGCTATTTCAATGATCTTCATCACTCAATTTCATTTTCCTTCCCCTACCCTCTCTTTATTGTCATCAGGCTGTTTTTATTTTACATTAAAGTACTAGTATGGCTATTTTATTATTTTACTTTGTTATTTACTTTTTATTATCTTTATCACAATTTTAGGTTTAAAATCTAAAAGCCAGCAAAATCATTCCATATTTATTTTGTTGGGCCTCCCATCAGGAGTTCAATCTGCATTTTAATCAGTTTTCCTGTAAATTACATTATTTCCTTCTTAATGACTGAATATATGTGGAGTAAATATACCCATTTTCTTTCTTCTTTGGTTGTTGGGAACTTAGGCTGACTCCATAGATTGGATATCGTGAACAGTGATGCAATAAATATTGTTATACACGTGTCTTTCTAGTATGCTTTACCAGATTTCAAATATATTACCAAAAGTGATAGAGCAGTGACCTACAGAAAGATTATTTTTTAGTTTCTAAATTATCTAGATACATGTTTCCATAATAGTCGTATTAGCTTACATTTGAACAGTATGTAAGTGTTTCTTTCACCTTGAAGCTTAGCCAAAATTTGTTATTTTTTATTTCCTTGGTGATTTCCATTCCAACTGGGGTAAGATAGAGTCTTAGTGTAGTTTTGATCTGCATAGAATTCCATTGTCTATATATACCACATTTTCTTGATCCCTTCATCTACTGATGACATCTGGATTGGTTCTATATCTTAGCTATGGTAAATAATGCTGCAATGAACCTAAGTGTTATGGTAGCTTTAGTGTAGCCTTGTTTGTGATTGTTTGGCTAAATTCCCATGAGTGGGATTGCTGGATCATTGGGGAGCTCTATGTTTGGTCTTTTAAGAATATTGAATGTTTTTTCATGTATTTATAAGCCACTTGTACTTATTCTGAGAAATAATTGCCCAATTCATTGTTCAATCGATTATCAGCTCTCTTGCTGTTTAATTTTTGGGTGTCTTGCATATATTGGATGTTGATTCTATCTATTGGTTCTTTAAATAGTTGAAGTTTATCTCCCATGTCATAAGTCTTCTCAGTTTGGATGAGTGTTTCTTATAATTTGCAAAAACATTTTAATTTGACGCAGCCTTGCTTTTATTTTATAGATAAGTAGAGCTTTATTCATAAAATAATCACCTTTGCATAAGACTCCCAGGAGTTTCTTGCTGCCTTTAAGTGATTTCAAACCTTCTCAAGATCCTAGTCAAACAAAAACAAAAGATAGATAAGAAAAATGGAAGGGATGATTCTGATCAAGATGCATTGTATTCCAAGTCTGACTTGTAGAACTGAAACATTTCTGAATTTCTTATTTTTTAAAAGCCAAACCCAATATGAGAAATAATGAAGGTCAAGTATATTCATGAAGTATACACAAAATACAAACAATCTTTGAAGCAAAAGTTTTCTGTGAAAAGCTAAATTGCTTTATCTTGATAATGACCAAACTGAGGTGAGGTGGAATTACAGTGTTGTTTTGATTTGTACATTTTTATGACCAGAGATGTTAAATATTTTTCATGTGTCTATTGGCCAATCTTTTTGTATCTTTAAATCTGTAAATCCTTGAATATCTCTTTAAGTCTCTAGCCATCTATTAATTGGGTAGTTGTTTATTTGAGGGTTTATTTTATTTTTGTATTATTTTTAGTTTTTATGTTGTCAGTTGGGGGGCTCGAATTCGGGCCTGGGCACTATCCCTGACCTCTTCAGCTCAAGACGAGAGATCTCTCACTTGAGACACAGCACCACTTCCTTGAGGGTTTATTTTTGTAGGTGTTAATTTTGAGCTCTAAGTATATTTTAGATCTGAGGCCCTTGTCTGGTATATAGCACATAAAAATCTTCTCCCATGTTTCTATTAATTTTGCTAGCTATATCCTTTGCCATGCAGAAACTTTTAAATTTGATGCAATCCCATTTATGCAGTCTTTCATGGACTTGTTGTGATTGTGGATCTTTACTTAAGAAGTTTTAGCCGAAGCCTAGGAACGCCAGTGTTTTCCCTACAACTTCTTGTAATATATTCAGGGATCTGATCTTACACTCAGGTCTTTAATCCATTTTGAATGGAACCTGGTGCTGGGTGATATATAAGGATCTGGCTTCAGTTTTCTGGACATGTGTAGACAATCCTATACTTTTTGTCTTGTATTTATCTTTTTTTTGTCAGTCGTGGGGCTTGAACTCTGGGCTTGGGTGCTGTCCCTCAGCTCTTCAGCTCAGGGCAAGCACTATATAACTTGAGCCACAGCGCCACTTCTGACTCTTTCTGAGGAATTGAGCCCAGAGCCTAATGAATGCAAGGCAAGGACTCTACCACTGAGCCACCTTCCCAGCCCCAAGTTTATCTGTTTTGATGAGAGAAAGGGGAAAGAATAGAAATGGAGTGATAAAAGAGTGAATAAATACAGCATATCATATTCACCAGATATTATGTTGAAAAAGACCTATATAGCTTGTGGATGAGATTGGGAACAGAAAACTGGGTGAAAGCCAAGGAAGGAGGACATTGTTAAAAAGAAATGAACTCATTAAATGACATGTAACTGTAACTCCCCATGCATCATCTTGACAACACACCTTTAAATTGGTTTGTTAAACTCTTAGTCAAATTAACCAAAAGGAAATGAAAAACAAAACAAAAATTACAAAAGCTAGAGGATTATGATAGAATACTGTGAAAATGTATCTTCTAATAAAATTGATAGTCTAAAAGAAATTTATAAATTTCTGCATACATAAGACATATTAAAACCAAAATCAAAGAAAATAAACCATCTAAATGTAAAGCAAAAATAATGATTGAAAATATAAAACAGCTCCAAATAATTTAAAGCCTGGGATCTCATAGTGTATTGAAAAATTTTATCAGATTTTTCAGAAAAATAAATAGTGATACTTCCCTAAGTCTTCAAAAATTAGAAAGGAAAAAATGCTAGCAAATTTCTTCTTTGAGTATAGTATTATATTTATATTGAATAAGACCAAGAATATATAGAATTATGGATCAATAACATTGATGAACACACACATAAGAATTCCCAATTAATATTTTCAAACCAAGTTCAACAACACATTTGGGTGATCATAATACACCGTGATCAAATTGATATTACTGTTATTAATTATCTTTTGTCATTCATGGGGCTTGAACTTTGGACCTGGGCACTGTCCCTGCGCTCTTCAGCTCAAAGTGAGCGCCCTACCACTTGAGCCACAGAGCCACTTCCAGTTTTCTCATGGGTTAAAAATAAGAGTCTCATGGACTTTCCTGCCCAGACTGGATTTGAACCACGATCCCCAGATGACCTGAGTAGCTAGAATTACAGACATGAGCCACCAGTTCCAGGCTGAAAATTAATATTATTCTATCACTACAGACATGGCTCAACTTAACCCGGTTCAATAAATGCAATATATCCCATAAGCCAAATCAAGGAAAGAATCACATAATCCTGTTAGTTGAGGTAGAAAAGTACTTTGACAAATTTCAATACTAATTCCTGATGAAATCTCTCAGGAAAGTAGGATCGTAAAGAATCTATGTCATCATTATAAAAGTATATTCTATAAACTTTTATTCCCTAGTTATAGTAAACATGGAAAACATAAAATGATTTTCTCTATAGTCAGAAATAAGTCAAGAGTTTCTGCTTTCCAAACTCTTATTCAGTATCATATTGAATTCTTAAAAGCAGTGAGACAAGAAAAGTTATTTTTAAGCCCCTGAGTCTACAACTTTTAATATCTGTCAAAGGACATTTCCACCATATGAATTCGAAATCATTGCAATACCAGAGTATGTCAATAGGGGAAGATACATGGAACTCCATCCAACTGAATCAATTAAAGCTGCTGAGAAAGTACTGCTGGGATTATGGGAGAGTATGATATAATTAAGACCTCTAATTTTTACTTGTAAAAGAGAGGTTTCTAGTTTCTAAAGACACTAGGGGACAGGGGTAGCCCTCAGCATCCTGAGTAGATAAGAATAAGGGATGAATGAGCCCTGTGAAATTTGCTATTAAATTACTTTTAACTGATTTAGAAAAAGTAATAATTATACATTTTAATGAAATTCTGCATGCCATTTTAAAACATGCAGCAATTGTGAAATTTTTAAGTTAAGTTAAACTGTCCTCAAGCATATTTCATTTCTTTGTGATGAAACCCTTCAAAATTTTTATTTTTATTTTAATTTTTATTGTACAGAGGAGTTACAAATACATGGGCAAGATAACGAGTACATTTCTTATCAAGCATTGTTGCCTCCTCTTTGTTTCCCCTTCCCATCCCTTCCCCTCCGCCCCCAACCAATACTCCCCCCACCCCTCACCAAAGTTGTAAATTTCGTTTATCGACATAACGACTTGTACATCTCATTGTTCCAATGGGTCCACCTGTATCCCTAGTTAAACGATTTGTTTTTGCCCTTGTATTATTCGTAATTATCTACAGTCAGCCTATTATGCAATAGCACAGCAGAGCTGTTTACTCCAGTCTTACTGTAGCTATGCCCCTGATCATCAACCTTTCCAAATTGTACTACTGCTATACTCTCACCAGCCTCTGGCAACCACCATTCTCCTCTCAGCTTCTATGCAATCACAGTTATCTATGAGATCAGATACTTGCTTTCCTTTGCAGAGGTTATCTTTGCTCTAACATAATGAATTATACTTTCATTTACATTTCAACAAATGACAAGATTTAATTTTTGGTTTTTTCTTGTTTTTTGTTTTTGTTTTTTGGCCAGTCCTGGGGCTTGAACTCAGGGCCTGGGCTATGTCCCTGAGCCTCTCTGTGCTCAAGGCTAACACTCTACCACTTGAGCCACAGTCCCACTTAGGGCTTTTTTTCTGTTTATGTGGTACTGAGGAATTGAACCCAGGGCTTCATGCATGCAAAGTAAGCACTCTACCACTAAGCTCTCACTATTGTTTATAACTGAGTAATATCATATACACATATACACATATGTATAAAAACATATAGGTGATATTTTTATATTACTTCATCTGCTTGTAGAACCTTAGATTGGCTTTCTTGGCTACTATACATCGTGCTGAATTGAACAAGGGAATACAGATGTCAGTTTAGCATGTCTTTTGTTTTCTTCATATGTGCTTTTGTAGTAGGGCTTGAACTCAGGGTTTGGTACTTTGATTTCACTCTTGTATTCAAGGCTGACATTCTACTGTTTGAGCCACATATTCCTCTCCATATTTTTGTTCATAACTTGGAGCTAAAAGTCTCATGGAAGCAGGGTGCCGGTGGTACACGCCTGTAATCCTAGCTACTCAGGAGGCTGAGATCTGAGGATCACAGATCAAAGCCAGTCCAGGCAGGAAAGTCCGTGAGACACTTATCTCCAATAAACCCCCAGAAAACTGGAAGTGGAGCTGTGGCTCAAGTGGTAGAGTGTTCGCCTTTAGCTGAAGAGCTGAGAGATAGAGCCCAAGCCCAGAGTTCAGAGGTCAAGCCCCATGACCGACAAAAAAAGTCTCATGGACAAGCTGGAATTATAGCACCCAGCAGTTTTTTAGTGTCTTTGATCAAAATATTGTAGCACATCAAAATCAAATCCAAATCCTCTTGTCAAGGAATATTTCAAAATTTATATGCTAAATTTTGCACACAAGACCAAATGACCTCATTTCCATACTAGTTTAATGATATTCCTTAAAGACATACATTTACTTCCTGAATAAAGTTTTATGAAAGTATATCCCATAACTTAAAAATTGAAAACATATCTGTGGGAACCTTGAAACAATGAGAAATTACAAAATGAATTCACATCAGGAACTTTTAAACACAGATTCCATATCTTACCAGGTGGCATTCATAGGTCACCAAATAATATCAAATACTGGGCTTGACATTTTACAGTCAACCACAAAACTAGAAAACAAAACTAATAATAAATTGTAGGCAAAAGGATAAAGAAGGACAGAAGGGAGAAAATCCTTTTTTAGTGTATTGTCCACAAATTTTGAATTATTAAAATATCACTATGGACCAATGAAGTACCTTTTCATTGATGATTGGATCTGATAGCTTCATGAATCTGAAAAGAAACAAAAAGGGCAATTCTCACAGTGGAGAGAGACTTTTATTTCTGCTTTTTATTAAGTCCTGCTCCCAGGTTATCAGGCAAACTAGAAAAAAATATAAGGAGAGGTAAATGAAATGTTTGTGCTCTTTTTCTTGGTTATCTTTCACTAAATAATGTTGATCCCTCTGTGCCCTTCTAATTGATTTTTTAAATGATATGCAAAGAAAAGTCATTCTCTGGTGTTCATTCTGTCATAGTGACTAATCAGTTATTTCTGTGTCTTGTATTTTACGGCCTGTGGAAAATTCTGTCAGGGATAATTTCTATTAGCACATTCAGCACATGTTGAAAGTGGTGCTTTAACAGTCAGATAACCTTTATAAATTGGACAAGTTTCCTTGACTTCCTTAAAAGGAAGCAATAATCTGAGAAAAACAGGACACGAACAATGCATTTTCTTTTGCAGAACAGATTTCTCAGGGGTAGGAAATGAAAGTGATGAGCCTTTGAATTCTAATGTAAGCTCACCCACAAGCACATATTTTTGCTGTTTGAATCCATTGAAGTCAGTCAGTTTAATTTGCTTAAATGGCACTAAAATCTCAGACTGTAATGCAATTATAATTTTCACAAGGTAAGAGTAATGCAAGGCTTTGTATAATATAATGTAAAAGGGAGTAAAGAGGTTCATCATTGCTTTGGTAGAAATCATTCACTAGCTTCCAAGTATTTAAATATATGCACTGTTCTCACACTCCTTTGCTCTACCTATTAGAAAATCTATTTTAATTAAAAACTTTGAACTAGAACCGGATGCCTGTGGCTTATGCCTGTAATCTTAGCTACTCAGAAGGCTGAGATCTGAGGATCATGGTTTGATGCCAGCCCAGGCAGGAAAATGTCCCCATGTGCCTCATATCCAATAAACCATTCAGAAAGAGCTGAAAGTGACACTTTGGCTGAAATGAAAGAATGCTAGCTTTGAACACAAAGAGGCTCAGGGATAGTGCCCAGGCTCTGAGTTCAAACCCCTTGACCAATGCGGAAGAGTGAAGGGGCGTTAAACTAGCACATATTTGATTTTTAGATTACTCCTTACATGTCTTTTCGCATTCATTTCTCTGTTCACAGTGCTTGAAGTACTTATAGTCCAATTTTGGGTGGTTAAATCTCTGATTTTATTTCTTCCTTTTTATTGTTACATATTCTATATGTTGTGACTTAATCAGATTAAATATATGAAATATTTATTACATTTATTTTGAAAATAATACATATTGACTATCCTGTAATTTGTTAAAAGTTTTTATCATTATATGCAAGGTATTTATGTTTCCTACTAGGCTATAAATGCCATGGGACCTTAAAGGAAGAAAAATCTATCTGGTTCATTCTTGAACTACCAGAGCAAGCTTAGACTATTTGTGTAGCATAATATATAGGTATGACAATAACTAATGAAGAGGTCTGATATATACACCAGGCCATAGAGTCATCTTTTCTGATTCTCCCAGACATACAAATATGTGTATAAAATGGCTGTAGATTTTACTTATGATTTCCCTAAAAATTAGTGCTAGTTCAAAGTTATTTCAGAGTTACCTGTTGTATGTAATGTCAATATTTGCAAAATGTGGTTAAATATCCCTTAATGGAAGAACATCTTTTCATGTTACTTGAAATGTAATATATCCAGAAAAGAGAAAAGAAATTGTGATTTTTAATCATGAGAGACACGAAAGAGAATAAAGACAGAAAGGAGAATTAGATAAAACCCATGAAATATAATTTATTCAGCAAATCATCAAATCTATCAGGTAAATAATGGACAAAAATTGTGTATTCAAGAATCTCCAAAAAACAAAACCACAAGTACTGATACATTCAATAATATCCTTATATGAACAATCTGAATATTTCAATTAAAAGATACAGACTAACTTACTGTATTAAAAATGAGGTCCAATGTTTTGTTTTCAGCTAAGAACTCACCTTGCTAGCATATGCAGACTGAGTGTGAAAGAATGGGAATGATTTTCCAAGCAAATGTTATATAATACAAATGCAAGCAGACAACGGCTGTGCTCATATCTCACAAAGCATTCTGATGTCCAAATTCACAAGAAAAGTTAAAGAAGGTCACTACTTATTATTAAAGGGCAGAAAACTCATCAAGAAGACATATAGTGATTGTAAACACATATGCATTGAATGTTGGTGCACCCAATTTCATAAGATAAATACTAGTGGCCATAGCAGACAGATAGATCCAAATTAAATAATACTGTGTGACTTCAATAAGTCACATCAATAGATCATCCAGGCTAAAAAATCTCAGAGTTAAAATACATAAAAAATGTACTTAACAAAATCTGCAGAGTATTCCAACCAATGACAAATGCAATTCTTTCTCAACAACCTGTGCAACTTTCTTGAAAGTGGACCACATTCTATATCACAAATTAAGTCTTTAGAACTATAACAAGGGTAAAAATCCCCAGTGCAGTCCTTGCAAACCAAATTCAACATCCCATTAAATGCAACATATACCGTGAGGAAGTTAGCTTTGTTCCAGAAATACAGGGGGGCTGTGTTAACATACATAGGTCAATTGTTACTTAAATTAAGAAATGTAGGATTATTTCACTTTAAGCCTTTGCTATATTTCCAAAATCTGAAGAACCAAATTTCAAAAACCAATAAACTTAATGAAAACTTTTCGAGAGCTCTATTAACTGTTTTGCTAAATGAATCAAGTAATTTCTACATTTGTTAACTACTGTCAGTGGGAATATCTATCTAGCTGTCTATCTATCTATCTATCTATCTATCTATCTATCTATCTATCTATCTATCTATCTATCTATCTATCTATCTATCTATCTATATATGGTGTGTGTATATATTTGTTCTTCTCTTAGTTCTTTTATAGTTAATTAATATATGTATATATGTTCCTATATCCTAAGAGAGTTAGAAATGAATATGTTGATCTAACTAGGCCCCTCTAATACTTTAATACTTTCTTCATATTTTCTTAAACATGACAAAAATGATTTAATTTTTTAAAATTTTCTTTGATATTTCAGTGTTGGTAAGAGTAGTGTTAAATAGAATAGGCTTCAGACTGAAGTTTTGATGCCTTTTAACTCAATCAACTAATTAAATCTCTTCTGTGATAGGTTCTCTACTAAGTACTTCCACCAAGTACTCTATTCTTATTCCATATTTCTTACATGCCAATGTAGTTTTTAATTTATTACCGTGTTTTGTGCATAATTTGTCTGGTATGAGGATGGTAAAATGACATGTTAACAATGTAAAAACTAGGGTTACATTCACTACTGATCATATGTCTTATAATCACTGTAGGTGAAGTTTAAGAAATAAGCCAAACATGTAGAAATAAGACAAATATACAGATTTATAATTTATATAGTGAACTAATGAAAGTGGTTCTTACCTTGTTGAAGAGAAAGGAGCAAGACAGATGCCTCATAATTAGCATGACAAGACTAAAACCACGAACACCAGGCATTATTTGTTTGATCTATGTAAGTTAGTTGTACATATTCCATTAATGTAAGTAGAGTAAACAAGTTGTTTTGGACTACCGGGGCAAAATTTTGAAAGGCATGAGGGGAAAATCAAAGGATGAGGCAATAATGCTTGGTAAGAAATGTACTCATTACCTTGCTCATGTAACTGTAACCCCTTTGTACAGTATTTTCACAATAAAAAAACTTATGATTAATTTCATCTTCAAATAGACAGTAATGACCAAACAGTAGGTTCATATTTGTAGCCTGTATACATGAGCATTTCTTGATATCTGAGACCTGCTGAATTTTAACATTCAGTTTCACTGAACTAGGTATGGGCTAAAGCCCAATAAATAATGATAAGCAATAACAATAAATGATGATAAGCTTCTGTAGAGAGGATGATTTTGTTGAAAAATTGGCACAATCTTAATTACATGAGTGTTCTGGCAAAACAAAACTCAAGGTGAGAAATTTTAGCATCATTCACTGGAATTTTGTTAACTAAATCAAGAAAATAAGCACTGCAATTAGATGACTGGAAGAGCGTAGCTTTCCCAAATATGACAGTATGTAAACCAGAGGCCACATAAAATAAATGGATTGAGCAAGTGTGGGGCAGATTCAGACTTGGAAGTCTGCCAGGTGATCAACTCAACCAAAGTTTCATGTTTTGTTGAGGTTTTCCCTCCTAGGTTAACTTCTGTCAGATGGATAGAATTTAAGGGACAAACTGGTCATATGTATTCTAGGCTTGGTTAATTGACTGGCATTACAATCCGTTCTATACCCAAGGTTCTTCTCTATTCCTATGTACATGTTGATGTGACAATACAAAATAACTTAGAAATTCATACTTGTGCTTTCTATACCTCAGAACTTGCATTAACAGATAATCCAGAAAAGAATCAGAGAAATGAAATGGAAATACAAAATTGCTCTTCCTGGATGACTCAATACAAATGAATAAGTTTATGAAGTTAATTCTGAAAGTAATAGATTATAAAGGAGATAATAGGTGTGGATTAGAAAGGAATTGTATGGGAAAAAATCTTACCAAACAATATTGGCTCAGATCATTTATGTCTCTGATTCAGATGTGAAGAAAAATTAGGCTACTCAAGAAGCTGAGATTTGAGGACTAAAGTTCAAAACCAGCCCCAGCAGGCAAATAAGAGACATTCTTGCCTCCATCAGAGCAAGAAGCTAGAGGAAAATGTGTGTCTTAAAAGTAGAGCAAAAAAGCTCTGAGCAAAATGGCAAATCAAGAACGCAAGGCCCTGAGTTCAAGCCCCAATATGAGCAAATGATAGCTTTCCTTGGCTTTTTATCTCATTACATATTCAGCAGGCATATTTAAATATTCATAGTCATGCTTCTTTTCAGACAACCAAACTATGTTACCTCATTTTCACACTGATTATCTGACTCATTCCTATGACAAAATTATTTGGTTTTTTTAAAATTTTATGTTATTGTAAATATGCTGTACAAAAGTGTTACAGTTACACAAGTAAGGTAATGAGTACATTTCTTGTCCAGCATTGTTACCACTCCTTTAGTTTTCTCCTACTATCCCTTCCCTCCCCTGTCTCCCGCAATCTCCAACCCGACTTCCCCCAACACCTCCCCATCTGCGGTTTTAAAGTTCATTTTTAACTTTGTGTCTTGTATCATTGTTGCAATGGATCATCCTGTGTACATGTTTCAGCATTCCCCTTCTCCTCCCCAAATTAGATAAATGCATATACAAAATGCATCAAGGGAGGGGAGGGCGGATAAGAGTGTGGGAGGTAGGGGAGGGAAAGGATAAGGGGCAACAACAAGGAAGAGAAGGGGTAACAATGATCGACAAGTAATGTACTCATTGCCTTATTCACGTACAACATCTTAACAATAAAATTTTTTAATTGTACAATAAAAAAAGATTCAGAGTACCAAAATCAAATTCAGTGACAACACAGGATATACCATAGGGAAAAGAACATAAAAAAGAAACAAAAAATCACATACTTCATTAAAAAACAACAATAACAAAGAAAAACCGCTTGTGTCCGTAACTTTAGGGGTTCATTTCACTTCCCATCATCTTATATGGGTGATATGTACATAGCTTTTGAGCTCTTCTGTCCATCTGATAAAATTATCCTAAATGTATACTAAATTATTGCAAATAAGGAAAACGATGGGACCCATATTTCTTTGAGTCTGGCTTACTTCACTTAATTTGATTTTTTCCAAGTCTTCCCATTTCCTAACAAATGGGAAGGTGTCATTCTTTCTGATGGAAGCATAGAATTCCATTGCATACACACACACACACACACACACACACACACACATACACTAACATATTGGTGTGTGTGTGTGTGTGTGTGTGTGTATCACATTTTCTTGATCCATTCATCTACTGAGGGGCATCTGAATTGGTTCCATATCTTAGCTATGGTAAATAATGCTGCAATAAATATAGTTGTGCTGGTAGCTTTAGTATGGCCTTGTTTGTGATCATTAGGGTAAATTCCCAGAAATGGGATTGCTGGGTCATAGGGGATCTCTATGTGAAGTCTTTTGAGGAACCTCCATACTGCTTTCCAAAGTGGCTTAAGAAGTTTACACTCCCACCAACAATGCATCCCCTCCAACTTCTGTTGTTATTAGATTTCTTTTATTAAGAAAATTTCACCTTGTGCCAAGGAGCCCTAGAGTTCCTCCTATTGCTTCCTGTAATATTTTCAGGTGTCTACTTTGACATCGAGGTCTTTGATCCATTTGAAGTTGATTATGGTGCAGGGTGATACATATAGATCTAGATTAAGTTTTCTGCAGGTGTTTAACGAATTTTGCCTGCACCATTCACTAAACTGGCTTTCTTTCTTCCATTAATTTTTTTAGCTCTTTTATCGAAGATTAGGTGGCTATATGTCTGTGGTTTCACTGCTGTTTCTTCAATTCTATTCCATTGGTCCTCAGGTCTGTTCTTGGGCCAGTACCAAGCTGTTTTGATTACTATGGCTTTTTCGTAGACTGAAAATTTGGTATTGATATTCTTCCAGCACTATTCTTTCTGTTAAGGATTGTTTTTTTCCTGTTCCGGGTCTTTTATTGTTCCATATGAATTTTTGGGTTGCTTCTTCTATTTCATTTTTTGAGTTCTAAGTATGTTTTACATATGAGGCCCTTGTCTGATGAGTGGCTAGTAAAGATATTCTCTCAATCTGTGGGCTTTCTACTGATCTTGCTAGCTATGTCCTTTGCCACGCAGAAGCTCTGCAGTTTTATGCAATCACATTTGTCCACTCTTTCTTTGATTTGTTCTGTGTCTGAGTCTTTATAAAGAAAATGTTTGCCTATGCCAAGGAGCCCTAAAGTTTCTCCTCTTCCATCCTGTAATGTTTTCAAGGTGTGGTAGAAATGTTTTATAATTATATTCCCCCATAATAGAGAAAGAATAGGCATATTTGCCTTTAAAAAACAATGGAAGGGGAAAAAGTAAAAAGTAAATGTGGATTAAAGAATACTAAAATCAGACAAAGTCATTATCCTAAACTTCGTATGTTGGGTTGACTGGCAATTGAATGAATTGTTTTAGGTAATGATAAACAAATGCAACTACTGAACCTGTATGATTTCTTACCTTTTGTCAAAGTTATATGAAGATCACCTCCTATAGTTCCTTCATATTGCTTGCACAGAAATCATCTAACATCCCTAGTGTGTCAACAACACTCTACCACTATAGATTAGATTTTACTCTTGTACTTCACATAAATGGAATCATAGTGATTTACTCTTATAAATCAGTCTTCTTTCATGAACAGTAATGTTTCGGGTTTCTAAATGTATTTTTTCATTTCTTTCATTAAGAATTATTAGGTTTTCTCAATTTTACATTGTTTACCAATTTTGGTTGCAATTTTCATTTTTATTTATTATTCTTAATTTCAATATGGTGTGCTGGGTGGGGACGAGGTCACAATTTAACATGTTCATCTGTGTTCAGTGTTTCTTTAACCAGAGTCACCCTTTCCACCATTCTTCCCCAACACATCTGGCCCCTTTTCCAGGCTCACTTCCCGTTTCCAACTTATTTTTTAAATCACAGTATGTGCATTGAGCACACTGTATGTGTTCATTCTCTATTCATTTTATTCATTCATCCAACCCCTCTTACCAGTCACCCAGCTCACACAGAACATCCCATTCCATCTTTTGTTTCACATTCCTGATAGTCATTTTGTTCAATTCTATATTGCTAAATTTTCTATTATTTTTACAAGATTACCTCCATTCACTTTCACGTCTGCGCATACTATACACTAGTCAACTAAATTGTGTGCATATATCTATGCCTCTGAAGACAATTAGTTTTCCCTCATTATTATAAGTAATCTTTTTTACAGTTTTCTTTCAATAATTTTCACGGAGATATGTTTATGTTTCTCTTCACTCATAACTTAGGGAATTAATAACAGAATCATATGATGAGCATAAGTTGAATTTGTGAGAAATTGTCAAATGTTTTTCCAGAGGGTAATAAAATTCTATCCTCTCATTAATAAATTATCATAGATTCTTTTGCTATCTTTCTTAAAGCTTGGTATTAAACTTTTTAGTTTTAGTCATTCTCTGGAGTATGTTTAAATATAGATTGAGTTTTTCTGACCAAGACATTGAGCCTCTATTTTTATATTATGTTTTTACCATTCATATGCTGATTTTTGGAGGGATGTGTATGTTATTTTATTATTACTTTGTTACACTAGGGTTATATTCTGCTTTCCCACTGATATATGAAACATTTTTCAGAAAGAGTCTCTGTAAACAAAGCTTAAGAAATTTTTGACAGTAAATCTTAGTGTAAAGGAGCTATTCTGTGGAAACAAATGGAGTTTCAAAACAGTGTTTCCACCGGGCGCCAGTGGCTCACGCCTATAATCTTAGCTACTCAGGAAGCTGAGATCTGAGGATCACGGTTAAAGCCAGCCCAGGGAGGAAAGTCTGTGAGACTCTTATCTCCAATAAACCACTAGAAAACTGGAACTGGCACTGTGGCTCAAGTGGTACAGTGAACACCCTGAGCTGAAGAGCGCAGGGACAGCGCCCAAGCCCAGAGTTCAAGTCTCATGACCACCACCAACAACAACAAAAATCTTAGCTGCTCACAAGACTGAGATCTGAGGATAGTAGTTCGAAGCCACCTGAACAGGAAAGTCAGTTAAAGTCTTGACTCTAAATAACCACCAAAAGTGGAGCCAGGGTCTGGAGTCAAGCTCTAGCATTGCAAAAAAGAAAAACAACAACAAAAAAAAACAAAGAAAAACTGAATATTTTGAGTGAAACCATAATGATTTCAGTTGACCTATAACTCCACTCTCAGCTTCATATTTAATTACTTCCTCCTTATTAATATTCCCACATCCAACAGCACAAAGTTGCATTGATTTGAACTCCTAAATAAAAGGAAGCTCATTTTTAAGTGTTTAAATGTTCACATTTTGAATAATTTGTAAAACTTTTGAACTCCTTAAATCTTAAGAGAAAGTAACTACCTTAGCCAGCATTAAACTTTCAAAATATTGATTTTGCTACCTGTGGCCACTTTGTTGAGTTATAATGTTTTCTTTTCTATTGATTTTTTTCTTTTTGTTCAGATGAATGAATGAACACAACTGTGTCTTCATTTAAAACTCTTAGTTTGGGCCACTATAATCAGTTCACTGACATGAACAGTTCTCCAAATGGTTCTTTATTTACTCTATAGGTGCTTAATTTTTTATTAGAAATCACTGAAGTTAGAAAAATATCTAGCAAGTGTCCTAGAAATTTTAGAAGGTTACATGAGTAACATTTTAATATTTTTAAAATATACAATAAAAATTTGATAGTTAACCAAAAGACTACTTCTTTTAATTGTGTAAAAGTGAGGGCTTTGAAGTTGAAGGTGGAAAATAGCTTTAAAGCTAGAACTGGTAGTTTTTCTTGTCCCTCAGGGGATAAAGGAGCTTAGTTGAGCTCAATCCCCATTAAAAATAATACTGTGATACAATTTCTCATTAGGAATATTTAGTTTGACTTCTTTTAAGATTTCCTCTATCTCTAGTGGTTGGTTATATGTCCTAACCATGAAGCAAAATAAAAATATATTTCCACGAGTTGCTTTAATGAACTACCTTTGGTGTTTTTTCACAGTAAATAACAATACATTTTCTGGTTACCAGGTGATAGAAAGATAACAAAGTTTCTTATGATAATTACTTCTAATTAAAACAACTGCTAAATATACATTTACCTGTATATTTCAGGTAAATTGGAAAGTGGTAATTGTTCATGTATATGTTTTTAATCTCTAGATAGGTAATCATGTATGCTCTGATTTTAAATTTAGATAGTAGTAGTTATCAGAATAAATAACACATGTGAGTGCTTACCGCATACAAAAATAATAAATGCATGTGAAAGCTGAATTGCATGACAGAATTAGTTATTCCCTTTCTCTGGAAAGAAGTCATGAAATTTCTTCCTAGCCCAATGCACATTTATGTCTTCATTCACCTTTTTGTTAATCCCTATAAAAATATTATTTCAGGTCATAAGATATATACAATTTTGTTGCATGAATAAAGTTAATAACAAATAATATCACCACAGGTGAGGATAATTAACTTCTTGATGTATTTTATGCTTTTCTTTTTCTGTGTCTAAGTCAGAAATTTTCAGTCCCTGAGCATTTATTCTCATGTACATATGCATACATATTCATACACACATATGTACGTATATACAGATATGCACATATACATGTGTTTATGTGTTATACACAGCTGCACATGCTTGTATATGTGTATTTATGTATATATGTGAACATACATCTTTCTTTTCTACAGTGCTCAGAAAACTTCACCCAAACTTTTAATGAGTAAAATAAGCTTTACTTATTGTCAAATGAGAGACATAATAAGAATTTTTAATAAGTCATTTGTGTCATCCAACCATATACTTTAGCATCCCTTTTTCTCTAGATATTTCTAGAAGATTAAACAGATTATTTCAAGGATTTCAGAGCTTTGAAAGTATACACAATGGAATTCTATGCCTCCATCAGAAAGAAGGACATTGCCCCATTTGTTAGGAAATGGAAAGACTTGGAAAAAATTATAATAAGTGAAGTAAGCCAGACCCAAAGAAACATAGGTCCCATGGTTTCCCTCATTTGCACTAACTAGTATATGTCTAAGTCAAGTAGAAAAGATCAGATAAGTTGATGTTAGGGGAATGAAACCCAAGATAAGTATTCAATTTTTTTTTGTTTTTGTTTTTCCTTTCATGAAATTGTTTCTACCATATTTGTAAGATGATTTCCATGTTTCTTTGTATGTCCCTCCCCTACAGTATAACCCATACTTTCAGCGTTTTTAATGTTGGTTTTATTTGTGGAGGGGAAGGGAAAAAAACAAATCGTTTAACTAGGGATACAGGTGGACCCATCTCAACAATGAGAAGTACAAGTCATTATGTCAAAAAACAACTTAACAACCTTGGTGGGCGTGGGGGGACGATATGGTGGGAAGAGCGGGCAGGACAGGAAGGGATAGGAAGGGGAAACAACGAGGAGGCAACAATGCTTCATAGCAAATGTACTCGTTATCTTGCCCAGGTAATTGTAACTCTGCTGTACTGTATTCTCACACACACACAAAAAAAGCCTGAAAACAATAAGGAACTCTTCTTCTACCTGACAATTATCTCCCTCTTAGCTTGTCCTGACAACTGAGGGTGAGAGGGGATTTAGGCTTTCATTTCATTGATAGGATCTGTACAATCAGGCTTATAAGAAGTGTGAGAATTAAACGTTAAAGGATGAAAATTAAACATTTCCACTTAGTTATCACTCCACCAAAAGTAACTTTGTAAAGCATTGCTACTTAATGTGCTGTAGGGTTAAAATTAACTCTAACTAAAAAAAATTCCTTAACAAAGGGTTCTCAAATACAATTTTTAAATGGTAAAGTAAGGCCACCTGGAAATCCATTACTGAATAAAAGAGGAAAAGAAAAGAAAAAAAACTGGAGGAAAAAGTGTCAGAAACAATGTTTTTTGAATTATAAAACTTGAATTAAATGTATGCAACAGCCTAGAGTGTATTCATTTTTTATTCACAAAAAAGACTGAATTTAAGTAAGAGCAACAAACTTTTTGGCCCTTGAACTTGTCCTGATTCCATCCGGTGATGTCCAAATTCAAGTTAGTCTTGGAAACCAACAGCTCTTGCACTGCAATAGCTGTGAGAACCAGCAAATGACAGCCACAGGAAAGCATAGCCACCGTGGGTGGCAAAGAAAGAGTTCTAGCAAGTTGTCATTATCTGGTCTGTCTGGAAACTCCATGTCATTTGTTATTATTTGGCTTGTCTGATATTCCTGTGAAATCCTTTCTTTTCAAGAGGATTTTTTTACTTGATGTCACACAGATATTGCTTTGGGCAAAGAGTCCTTCACCTTTGAGCATTCTTTAGACAAGCAATGACAATTGCATATATATCTGAGACAAGAAGAAAAGATCAAATAACATTATGTTAAGTGAAATGAACCCCAAGATAAGGACACAAGTTTTTTTCTTTCTTGCTATTGTTTCTAACGTATGTATAAGGTACCACGTGCTTTTTTGTTGCTTTGTATGTCCCTCCCCCATGGTATAACCCCTAGTTTCACTGTATTGGATGCTGGTATAATTTGGGGAGGGGAAGGGAAAAAATGTTTAAATAGGGATACAGGTGGATCCATTGCAACAATGAGATGTACAAGACGATATGTTGAAAAAAGTACTTTACAACTTTGGGGGGAACAAGGAGGAGAGGACTGTAGGTGTGGAGGTGGGAGGGAGGGATAGTAGGGGAAAAACAAAGGAGGAGGCAACAATGCTTGATAAGAAATGTACCCATTACCTTGCTCATGTAATTGTAACCCCTCTGTACAGTATTTTCACAATAAAAACATATTTAAGAAAATTTGCACAACTTTAGTAACTGATTAGTTAAATGAACAAAACCCCCCGCTAATTTGCCTAAAAATATATGGCAGAATCAAGGCAACTTATTCATATTGAATAAAAAGAAGGAAAAGAAGATAGAACTTAAGCTGATAGAACATTTGAAAAAATAATGACTGAAACTGCCAAATTATTGAAAATTTCTGAGGATAGGATAAATTCAAGGAAAGACACAATATAGAAATAATGTGTTAATTTCCAAAGACAAACAGAAAACTTTGAAAATCCACAAGAACAAACACATTTTCCTGTCACGATATGAAGATCTTAATCTGCAAATGAGTCTCATCATGAACAATGCAGAGCAGAAGGTAAACAATCTCATTCTTACGGGTTCACAGAAAAGCAAAAAGACAGGCTGAAAATATGCGGGCTTATTCCTTGGGTTCATTATGTTTGGCTGTATGTAAGCTCTTTCCCTTAAAATGATCTCTGCGTTTTTATTCCAGTGCTTTTGGGGTATTAGAAAAGAAAACAACAACATGGAGCCACACATGAAAATTTTGATCATCAGAATTATGTCCCATTTATTTATTTATTTATTTTAATTTTTTGGTCAATAGTGGGGCTTGAACTCTGGGGCTGCACCCTGTCCCTCAGTTCAAGGAGAGCACTCTACCACATGAGCCACAGCACCACTTCCCTGTTTCTGATGGTTAACTGGAACTAAGAAACTCACAGACTTTCCTGCCTGGGCTGGCTTTTGAACCCTGATCCTCAGATCTCAGCCTCCTGAGTAGCTAGGATTACAAACATGAGTCACTAGCACCCAGCTTTCTATTTCATTTTTGACTATTAGTTTAACAGTTTAATATCTTACATTTAATTATTGAGTGGCATAATAGTCTAGTTCATCTTCCACATGTAGGTATTTTTCTTTCCAGCACTATTTTTAAAAAAGAGAAAGGTTCATTGTTCTTAAAGCCTTTGTTAATAGTAAGTTGCCTATTTATTCAACTTGAGCAAGTGGTCAAAGGAGAGAGAGGGTGATAGAAAGAGAGAGGAAAAGAAAGAAGAGAATATTACTAAAATCGTAAATGAATTTAAGAAAGCATGTTACCAAAGTATACATCTGACAAAAGTATATTGGGATGTATATTTGTGTGTGTGTGTCTGTGTTTGTACTCAGTCTTGCATTCAGTTTTTCTCATTCTGGGAAATCATGGGCCATAATTTCACAGTATGACACATAGTAATGTTCACATCTTATTTATACTTTTTAAATAAATAGCAAAGTCGCTCATGATAGCAGGACAAATACTACTTATTTGTTGAATATAAACAATGTGTATAGGGGCATAAATCTTTATATCACAGAAGTGGTAAAAACAGCAAGATTTAGAGGTTCAGGTACAAGAGAGTACCAAACACAATAATCTAAAAAATATATATCTCAAAATGTGCCGACGTGATCCTATTTCCAGTCAGCTTGCTCTGCGAGGAAGATGAACACACCGGCATCCTGAACAGAGGAATGTGAAATGTGATTACAGACTGTACGGCTTTGCAAAATTCCCAGCAGAATTTAATCAATCACTTTGAAACCTAGATGTGGTTTTGCAAAAGTGATACCACTTTTAAATTATCTGTAGCTTGTAAATGCACACAATTAATAATGACTTTTGTGTACATGTATTATTTTGAAAAAAATAAACTACTAGAAACTGTATTATCTAGCCAAAAACTTTGAAAATTTGTGTGCCACAGGGCAATTTCTCACTTCTTTGAAAGGAATGTTCCATACTGAAAATGTCGAATGCCTCAGAGGAGGAAAAGTAGTATGAATTTATTATCTGAGAAAGGAAAAATTAATTGACATGGGACAATATATAACAGAATTACAGTCATGTCAGTTGAAGTAAAAAAAATCGCATTCTGTTACTTGGTTGGGTTTGTTATACTTGTTGTTTTCTAAAACAGAAAGAATTTCAAGACAAATAATTGACTACAATCTCTCTGAATTAACAAAGGTAGTTTTGTTCACATTTAGAGATATTTGTCAAAAGCCCTATCCATAAGAAACTGCCATAATAGCTGTTCTGCTTTTTCATAATTGTAATTAGAAATACTGAGAAATTTCCCTAAATATTAAGATTTACATACCTTTTTTTGCGGGGGGGTCCGGTCGTGGGGCCTGAACTCTGGGCTTGGGCGCTCTCCCTCAGCTCTTAAGCTCAAGGCTAGCACTCTACCACTTGAGCCACAGCTTCACTTCTGGCTTTTTTATTTTTTCTGCTTATGTGGTGCTAAGGAATCGCACCCAGGGCTTCATGCATGCAAGGCAAGCGCTCTACCACTGAGCCACCTTCCCAGCCCATACGTTTTTATTTTTCTGTAATTATCAGTCTTAAGTAAAATTGCTTAAAATTTCAATATATTATTTTATATTTCCATGTATCAAAGGTCTCAAGTTGAATCTTGGGGTTCTGTAGAGAAACCTCTTCATTTTATAAAATAGTATACTGAATTAATTACTTAAACCCTATATATTGTGACATTACTCTTGATACCCCTCTGAGTTGGCATTAGAATTACATTTAAAAAATACAATATTATGTAATCTTAACTATTCAGGAGGCTGAGATTTGAGGAATGTGTCTTAGGCATGTTTCTGATAATAAAACTAGTAAGTTCAGTCAAATTGGACTTTACTTACAGAATCCATTGGCTTGGCTTCTTCCAGCATTCATAGTTTGACACTGATAAATCCTAGAAAGCATACTTCAACCACTGATATTTGTTTAAAATATTTTCTTCTAACCTTGTGCTAAATTTGACTTACACTTGTAAGTAGGAAATAAATGTCTTTATTATACTCCAGGGTTGAAGTTAAAGTGAACAACTTTTAAAAATAAATCAAATGGATGTTATTTTATATTAGTTTTTTTCACCATTACTGAACAGTTAAGTAAGATGAAAGAATACTAAAATGTTGATGGGTGGATTAGAATACCCTTCTAAATATTGAATATATTCTACCACTGTTTCTGCAACATATGAAGCATGAACTGTAAATCCATACAGATAAGAAGCAATATGATGACTTACACAAGAGCAATCTAATGGAGTACAGTATAAAATATCCTCAGGAATGTAGCTAGAAGCCAGGTTGATCATTCACCTTTATTATGAATTTTAAAAAACGTCGTAAGCATTTTTTCTTTGAAGTTCAGAAATTATATTAAATTAATTCCAATTGTATTTTATAATGTAGTTTCACAATACAATTTCTGTTTTGTGGATAAGATATTGAAGGATGATTTGACAATGGCTGCAAATGGATACCAGGAACTATTTCAGTAGTTTATGTAAGACATGCTAGAGATATTTGAAGTATGTTGAAAGTGAAGTGTAATAGATTTTCTAATAGAAAATAAGGGTATTTATAAAAAGATGGAGATGATTATATTTAGAAAGCATTTAAGGAGGTTAATGACATTATGTAAGGTAGCAAGTGGAACATCATTGGTATAGCTACATGGTTACCAGCATATATATCAATAGTTCCATTTCAATTTCTAAATTAAAAATGTCTATTTGATATTTGAGTCAGTTGCAACTGAGTAGAATACTCATGGAAGAGATATTACTCAGAAGGCGATACAAATTTCCATCATGTATCCACATCTTAAACGGAGATAGGGAAATGGGGGGGGTATAGGAGTATTGCTGGAAACCTAAATCAATCAAGTAAATATTTGAGATGTTCTGCGATGGGCTGTGAAAACCCTGAGACTCTTCCTTCTGGAGGAGGTGCTGTCTAAGTAATGCGGGAATGCATCATGGGTTCCAGTGAGAAAACAGAGATATAAGTCTAGAATGTTTCATTAAAATAGATGATGGAATAATCTAGGAGCATTCACTGAAATAAAATAATAGGAGAGAATACTAATTTATCAGCTCTACAAATTTATTTTTTCATGATTGTTAAGTCTCCAGTATATGCAAGCATCACATCTCTGATTTCCACTAAATCTCTCTCACAACACATTCAATGTTGTCTAATGTCCCAAGGCTTACTATAGTATCTGAGTCTACATGCTTCCATTATGCAACTTATACAGCTGACAGACATCTCAAAGCTGCTGACAAAGGCCAAGACTGGAACAACAGAATTGGCTAAAACGTCTTAAGACACCCAATATAGCATAGTATAAACCATCTATTTAAAACCATCTATGGTATAAAAATCTTCCAAAATATTATTTGATGTTGAAAAATAGCCCTTGCTTTTTATCTTAGAATAACTCTGATGTATGTATATATATACAGATATATACATATATACAGATATATACATATCTGTATATATGTATAAAGCATGGGATCAAAGCAGGGCTTATTTGAACATGTAGAAATGATATGTAGAAAAGATAATGTAGAAAACTGTGTAGAAATGGTAATACATTGAAAATTGATACATGTATTGTATTTTTTCATATAGAGCAGTATTACACAGAATTTAAATAATGGATGTTATATGAATTAGCATGCATGGATTTCATAAATCCATGCTATGTAAATGAAATGTGTTTAGAAGATTAACACCCATTTTTAACTTTTAAAAGTGTGATCATATTAAATTTATTTTATTGATACTTATACATATGGCTATACTCTAAACAATCATAGACTCATATATTGAACCATTTTCTTCAGAGAACAAAAATCACTTAATAAATATCTACAGGAGATTCCAATTAAATTACTTTAATTTCCAGTTGATATGTTGAAACTTGAGTTATTTTCTTATTGTTGCTTTTATGAACTTTAGCTCTTCTTAAAATAAAATGAACAAGTTGCGTAATATATGGAGCCTACATTTTTCTGATATGTAGAATACTACTGGAATTCTGGATACTGCAGATTATAATTAGGCTCTAATATTTGGGTTATTCCCCTTATGGCCTCCAGTTTTTTTCGTCAAAATTTTTAGAAATTTATATCTGGTCAGACCTTAAAACAGTTACATTTTATTCTGAAAAAAATATGAATGAACAATGTATAACAAATCTAAGTGCTTTAGGATCTTTTTTGATAAGTATAAAATAAGCCATAATTATAAGAGAAACTATCATTTGGCAATGTGACCATACATATGATATATAAGGTGAATCAACCTTGATATATAAAGAAGATCACTGCTGTCTCGAAGTTCCCAAGATAAGTAGTTGTACACTATGGAGTTTTCGAAACAAGTATTGAGATGGGGCAATGTAAATAGCTCACTTATTTTCAGGTTAACCATGAGTGCTTTGTCAGGAAGGCACTAGAGGAGCATTTAAGAACATGAGGTGCACTTTCCTAAATTTGTTAGAGGAAAAAACAACCTAAAATAATCTACAAGGTAATTAAGTATTCAAATTTTGACAAGGAGTACACAGATAAATAGGACATTCCTAGAGGGAATAATGGGTTGAAGAGCAGAGGGCAAAATTCAAACAGCATTTCCCCAAGAAACATTATTTAAGCAGAGATTTAAAGGTAAAATATTAGAGAATTTGTAAGGAGCAGAGGAAGAAAGTTTCAGGCAATGGAAAATAGAACTCAGAAAGCCTTTATTAAGTTTTTACTTTCAACTTTTCTAGAGCAAAGTGAGCCCTGCTTGCTTGTTATTTATAAAGTAGACAAATAGAAACAAAAATTCACAATTTTATAATCCAAATTAGAATTGTCTATTTAATATACACTGCTTTTAAAATACTGAGTCATTAGTTAAAGATTTAGATAACACCTGATATTGTTTTGCTTATTTTTGCTTATTTTGTTTTGTTTATTTATTTATTTTACAAATTCTGGTTTCATTCAACCTGTAATATAATGGAGTGAAAATCACCAAAGTAGCAAAACATAGTAAGAAAACATATCCAGATATTCGTATTTTAAGAACAATTTATGTTTACAGTTAAATGCCATGGTCTTAAAATTTTGAGAAGTACAAGTTGTCATGTCCAAAACGAGCTTTACAACGTCGGTGCGGGGGGGGGGGGAAGGAGGGGGAGAGGGGGGAAGGAGAAGGATTGGGATGGGGGGGAGGGGGGAGGCTGGGAAGGGATGGGAAGGGTAAACAAAGGAGGAGGCTGCAATGCTTGGTAAGAAATGTACGCATTATCCTGCCCATGCAATTGTAACCCCTCTGTACAGTATGTTCACAAATAAAATAAAATTAAATTAAAAAATTACTCTTTTGTATTTCTCTGCCCGAAAGATTTCCAGCCAAATTTTCCTATCTTTCTTACACAGTGTTTCATGATCTTATTTCTAGACTATCATCATCATCTAAAGTCAAAATTTTCTTATGTGTAAAATAAATAATTGATTGTTTGGCAATATGCTTCAACATCATTCATATAATGTCTCAATGTTACTCTTGGTAGCACTATGAACCAGACACTATTTCCAGTTTATTCCTGGTGAAGAAACTGGAGAAAGTACTTTAAAAGGTCTGTTAAAGTTCACATCATTGTACATGGTAAAGACAGGACAGAAATTCTAGTAATTATGTCTTTAAAAGTGTCTTTTTTAGCCGGGCGCTGGTGGCTCACGCCTGTAATCATAGCTACTCAGGAGGCTGAGATCTTAGGAGCGTGGTTCAAAGCCAGCCCCAGCAGGAAAGTCCTTGAAACTCTTATCTCCAATAAGCCACTAGAAAATCGGAAGTGGTGCTGTAGCTCAAGCGGTAGAGCGCTCGCCTTGAGTAGAAGCCTCACGACTGACAAAAAAAGAAAGTGTCCTTTTTAATAACCATTTCAAATACTTACTGTGTCTTAATATAAATCTACCCCTTCTTAATTTGTTTCTTAATTGACAAGTAATATTCTACATTTTTGGTATATAAAGCTGAAAAAGGTAGAATTTCTCATTTCTCTCTCCATAACTATTTTTGAACCCTTCCCCACAATATATATATTCATGTTAGATGGCATTAGGTACTATTATGAAAATTGAAATATGGTGATTTTCTACAGAACACAGATGGTTTTAAGTATTCCTTAAAATGTTTACTCAGATTCTCACTAAGAAGGCTTCTGACCAAACATGTGAAGAAGGTTCAGGAAAAATGCATCCATTGGTAAAGAAGATATTGTACCTAAAACTTTCAGCAGAAGATATTCATAGTCTAGCTTTAATTGTTATTGAGAATGATCGTGGATTTATCAAATATCTTGAATTCTCACTGATACCTGTCAGGCCATCCATTTGACCCAGGCAATGAACAATTGTGGTTAACACTGAGGTCCTATTAACGAAAGTAGCTACCAGTGCATAGTATTCAATTATATATAACAAAGCAGATAATAGGAAGTAGGTGCCATTAATTAATTAATTAATTAATTGTGAATATTGATCTTTAATTAGTACAATATGAGAATCAGGTTAAGTAGAATGAATAAAACCCCCCAAAATTGACAAGCATTTTTTAACTACAAGCACATATGTCTATGAAAAACAGTAGTTTCTCAATGATGAAGACTAAAACAAAGTAGACTTGCATCAAATACCCCCAAGGGTAACTTGAACTTATAAATCAAGGTCTTGATCTATTTCTTTAAGTAATAAGACAAGTTCTTTACTTCTTGAGTTATGCCTCTTGCCTGGGATGTTCCTGGTTAGTTGAAGATAGAGTCTTGTAAACTCTTGAAATTCTTGTAGTGATATTTACAAAGAAACACATTTTTACAAACAACACATGCATCTAAGAGTGACAAGGCTTGTGTTCATTACATAGTGTAATTAAAAACTATTGAAACAATCTAAGTGCTGGTAGTTGAGGCCTGTTATATTAAGGAGTCTAAAGATTATGTTTCAAATCCAGACCAGGTAGGTATCATTCATTAATCACAATAATTCTGATTTTCAAAGTAAATTCCAAATTTTAAGTTACATAAAATTTCAGTAAAACATGACTAAAGAAAAGAATATGATAACTCTTGCTTTTATTGTTTTAACATTGTACTATTTATGGAGAAGAAAGATGAGATTTGAAGACAATTCTCTACAGTCTAATGTGCTATATTTATTGACTTAAAATGCACTTAGAGTGTCAAAGTGGAAAGAATATTAAATAACATTCTGGAAGTAACTGTCTCGGATTTATTTCCTTCACATAAAAAGAATAGCTAATATTTATAAAATGAACAAATCCAACAAATTATTTAATTTACATTATCTCCTTTCCACTAAAAATCGAGATGCTAGAGTATCAATTAAGTTTTTATTGTATATAAATGGACCATTATAATGCACAGAATTTAAGCAAATTTTTCATGAAAAATTAACTGGGCAATGAATATTTAAATTCAACTTTAACTGAAAGCAACTATTTTTCTATTGATCCAACTGATCGTATCTTCTAAAACTATAAATGATTAATTAATTTTTTCAGATAATTTGTTTCCTAGTTTTCAGAACTGCAAATCAAGCTGCATATGAAATGAAAATTTAAACATATTCCTACCCTGTGATATGTATGTAATTTTCAATTGTAACTTGATTACAAATATCTCCTTCCTTACAATAGGCCTAGATAGTATCTAAGGTAAACAATGAAATGATATAGTGGATTTCTTCAGATAAATGAAAGAAACTACTTCAAGAGTGAGGGTAAAGGGAGAAATATTTTCGGGGGGATATTATTCCTAATTTAATAAGAGGAAATTGAGGCTGACAACGTTTCAATAATGTGTACAATTTCACAGTTCACATCATTAACATTTGGGCCTGGACATCAGTCATCACTGAGTTCACATCTTCAACAGGGAAGCAAAACAATATTGCAAGCTTACAAAATACATTTTATTAAAATGTGTATGCAAGGTCTTGCAACTGGTTAATGGGACCAACTCCTTGCTTTTGTTTGTTAGTATTAATTGTACAGTGGATTCCATTGTGATATTTCCATACACGCATACAATTTAAACAAAATCACTCTATTAATCTTGATCTGCATTATTCTAGTTTCATAACTGCATAGGGAGAACTTATAAAACCAATACTGATAACAAAGACATGGTGTAGCAGGTCTAAAACATTGTACTACCATGTCTCTTCAGCAGAATCTGTGAACCTCTGTCATTTAAGTGGAAAATTCCACCTTCCTAAAATAGTTTTTGCAAACAAAGTAGCATCATAATCAGATTTTTAATTTTTATTTTTTATTGTGAACATACTGTGTAGAGGGGTTACAATTACATGGGCAAATAGTGAGTACATTTCTTCTCAAGCAATATAGCCTTCTCTTTTGTTTACCCTTCCCATCCCTTCTCAGCCTCCCCCCGCCCCCCGCCCAATCCTCCCCACCCCCCCCCGCCAAAGTTGTAAAGTTCATTTTCAACATGAAAACTTGTACTTCTCATTGTTGCAACAGGTCCACCTGTATCCTTATTTAAACGACTTGTTTTTCCCCTTCCCCTCCGCAAATTATACCGACATCAGATACAGTGAAAGCAGGGATTTTACTGTGGGGGAAGGACATACAAAGCAACAAAGAAATAATCTTATAAATGCTTTAGAAACAAATGCATGAAAGAAAAAATATTTAAATACATATCTTAGGGTTCATTTTCCTAACATCACCTTATCTGACCTTTTCTGCTTGACTCATATATATACTAGATATTGCAAATAAGGGAAACCATAGGACCTATGTTTCTTTGGGCTTAGCTTACTTCACGTAATATAATTTTTCCAAGTATTTCCAATTCCTCACAAATGGGGCAATGTCATTCTTTCTGATGGAGGCATAGAATTTCATTGTGTATATATACCACATTTTCTTGATCCATTCATCTACTGAGGGGTATCTGGGTTGGTTCCATATCTTAGCTATGGTAAATAATGCTGCAATAAACATAGTTGTGCTGGTAGCTTAGTGTGGTCTTGTTTGTAAACACTTGGGTAAATGCCCAAAATTGGGATTGCTGGGTCATAGTGGAGCTCTATGTGTAGTCTTTTGAGGAACCTCCATACTACTTTCCAAAGTGGTTGAACAAGTTTACACTCCCACCAACAATGAAGTATGGTTCCCTTCTGTCCACATCCCCTCCAGCATCTGTTGTTTTTAGAGTTCTTGATTTTTGCCATTCTAACTGGTGTGAGGTGGTATCCCAATATTGTTTTGATTTGAATTTCTTTTATGGCTAGGGAGGTTGAGCATTTCTTTCTGTGTCTATTGGCCATTCTTCTTTCTTCTTCAGAGAAGTTTCTCTTTAAGTCATTTGCCCACTTATTTATTGGGCAGTTGTTTCTTTGAGGATTTGTTGATGGGGGATGTACTTTTTTGAGTTCCAAGTATATTTTAGATTTGAGACCCTTGTCCGTAGTATGGCTAGTGAAGGGGAGAAATATTTTGACTAATTTAATTTTACAAACTCTCTTTCTTGTGCATAATTCAAATTCTTTCCCCCTCCCCCATAGGAATAGTAAGGTAAGTATGCATTAATTCATGTCATAGCACAAGAATAGGTGGTAGTAAAACACTGGCATTTTCCAAATTGCCAGTATAAAGAATTGTCAGAAGAACAGGAATATTATCTTCAGATTCTCCAAGGGGTTAAACTTTATGTTATCTGTTAAAAATGAATTATGTATCAGCTTCTCATAGTTCATATGTAAAATTTTGTATCTTGGTCTTGTTCCAATAGATGACCTTGATGTAATCAGATATAATAGTGTTCTTTACCAAAGACATTAATCAATAACTTTAAAATGTGAAGTACTATGAATTTTTAATAGCTTCATCTTGAATAATTCAAGTCTTCTATCACTAAATGTAAAGTCAGTGAATTAACTGATATTTTAACATGGCATACTATTTCTTTACTGTTTTTGTACCAAATTATTTACTACTCTATATGCTATTTAATAAATGCTAAGAAGTATAGTTTTGTATGTCAAGAAACATGATATATTTCTTTATATACACAATTTTATGCTTTTAATTTCTAATAATGATTTAGACTTTAGATGAATTAATATTTCTAATAAGAATGCAAATGGAAACATATAGTCTAGATTCATTAAAATATTTTATTAGTAGCTTAACTTATAAGTCTAATAAAAGAAGATCTATTTTTAAAATAAAAATATAGGAATCTGGGGTTCAGGGAAGTAGTGGAGATTTCCCCATCAAATTGAAACATAGAACAATAAATGACTAACAAGTTTCTCTGAAGGTTTAGAAAGAAAAAAATAGACCTATAATTTTAATCCATGTATGAATACCACCTATAGTTTAGGTATAGGAAAAGGTTATTGTTTTATTAAATTTCCATGCTAATATTATGTGCCAGTATGCACAAATTTCATTATTAAATGATCATATATGCATATTCATGTTTAAATATACATTTATACACACATATACATGCATACATACATTCATTCTAAGCCTCATGTAACTATTACATTTTGATAGCATACTAAGGACTTATAATTGTTAGTTAATTCTGAATCTTTAATATAGACAATCTTATTGGCAAGTACATAAAATAAATATCAATTTAAGAATGGCTTTAAGGATCATATAATAATTCTATTCTTTCATTGCATTACAATTACTTTAGTAACATTAATTACATATAAAGCTTGTATGCAATGTGGTAATGGTAATATGTAAACAATAATCCTATTTTTCAAAATAAGATGTGTTTATGAAGATGTTGAAAACACAAAATATATATTAAGAACCAGGGTTATGTATAACACTCATTCTTTGATATAAATAACTATTAGTATCAATTTATTATATACATACTTTTTGGTTCACACTATATTTTAATTATCAAAGGCACTGGAATGATATTCAATACAGATACACTTTACCATGTGCAATAGTAATTTTCACTTAAAATTTTTTTTATCATACTCCATATTACATTATATATTTAATTAGAACAACCTTGCTTCTTATTTATCGTAGTAGTTTTACGTTTCTGCATGAAACCATGCAATTTTATAATGATAATATATTTTTCTATGTCTATAGTAGAATTTCTCTTTAAAATAAACCAAATGAAGTATCATGGTTACATATATATTTTGGGCAGTAGATATAGCTTACTTTCAAGAGCAGGGAACTTATAAATAATGTAACTCTACAAAGACTATTCAATAGCTGTGAGAAATGTAGCAAAGATAAAGATTAAAGAATGAGGAAAGAGAATTGTGTAGTGAGCAAATTAAATCCCAGGAGCATGAATAAAGACAACCTTGTAAAATAACATACAAGTAATTAATAAAATAAAACAGCTAAAATTTTTCCTTTGCAAATTCTTTTTAATATTTTAAAATTTTATTTTAGTGTAAAGATGCAGTACAGAGGAGTTACAGTCACATGAGTAAGTAATGAGTACATTTCTTGCCCAGCATTGTTAGCTCTCTATTGTTTTTCTCCTACAATCCCTTCCCCCACTCCCCTACCCCCTCTCCAAGTTGTAAAGTTCATTGTCAATACAGTGACTTTTTTTGATAAACTAATATTTGCTTTATTTTTTTAAATTTTTATTTATTTTTATTGTGAAAATACTGTAAAGAGGGGTTACAATTAGATGGGCAAGATAATGAGCACATTTCTTAACAAGCATTGTAGCCTCCTCCTTTGTTTCCCCTTCCCATCCCTTCCCAGCCTCCCCCCGCCCCCGTTACCCAAATCTCCCTCCACTCACCACCAAAGTTGTAAAGTTTGTTTTTGACATAACAACTTGTATTTCTCATTGTTGCAACGGGTCCACCTGTATCCTTATTTAAACGACTTGTTTTTCCCTTTCCCCTCCACAAATTATAACAACATCAAATACAGTGAAAGCAGGGATTATACTGTGGGGGAGGGACATGCAAAGCAACAAGGAAATAATCTTATAAATGCGTTAGAAACAAAAGTTAGAAAGAAAAAAAACATTTGAATACGTATCTTAGGGTTCATTTCACCTAACATCAACTTTCCAGACTTTTTCTCTCAGACATATACTTGTTATTGCAAATAAGGGAAACCATAGGACCTATGTTTCTTTGGGCCTGGCTTACTTCACTTAATATAATTTTTTGCAAGTCTTTCCATTTCCTAACAAACGGGGCAATGTCATTCTTTCTGATGGAGGCATAGAATTCCATTGTGTATATATACCACATTTTCTTGATCCATTCATCTACTGAGGGGCATCTGGGTTGGTTCCATATCTTAGCTATGGTAAATAATGCTGCAATAAACATAGTTGTGCTGGCAGCTTTAGTATGGTCTTGTTCGTAAATGCCCAAAATTAGGATTGCTGGGTCATAGGGGATCTCTATGTGAAGTCTTTTGAGGAACCTCCATAATGCTTTCCAAAGTGATTGAACAAGTTTACCTTCCCACCAACAATGAAGTATGGTTCCCTTCTGTCCACATCCCCTCCAGCATCTGTTGTTTTTAGATTTCTTGATTTATGCCATTCTAACTGGGGTGAGGTGATATCTTAATGTTGAGGTTGAGCATTTCTTCATGTGTCTATTGACCATCCTTCTTTCCAAAAGAACAGACCTCAAGACCAATGGAACAGAATCGAAAACCCAGAAATGAACCTACAGTCCTATAGCCATCCAATCTTCGATAAGGGAGCTAAAAAAATAGAATTGAAGAAAGACAGGCTCTTCAGTAAATGGTGCTGGCAAAATGGGTTAACTACTTGTAGAAAACTAAAGCTAGATCCTTATCTTTCACCTGCACCAGAATCAACTCCAAATGGGCCAAATCTCGGAGTCAAAGCAGACACTCTGAAAACATTACTGGATGGGATAGGAGAAACCCTGGGTCTCCTTGGCACAGGCTGAAATATTCTTAGTAGAGACCCTCAAACACAACAAATCAAAGAAAGGTTGGACATATGGGATTGCATGTAGTTACAGAGCTTCTGCATGGCAAAGGATATAGCTAGCAAGATCAATAGAAAGCCCACGGATTGGGAGAAGATCTTCACTAGCCATACAAGGGACAAGGGTCTCATATCTAAAATATACTTGGAACTCAAAAAATTAAATCACCCAGCAACAAATTCTCAAAGAAACCACTGCCCAATAAATAAGTGAACTAAAGACTTAAAGACAATATAGTGTCTTGTGAATATCATTGTTACAATAGGTCATCCTGTGTCCTTATTTTAGCATTTTGTTACTCTCCTTTCCCTCCCCAAATTAGATAAATGTATATACAAGGTGCAGCATACCAAAAGCAAATATAGTGATGACAAGGGATAGTCACATTTAATATCTTCAAAAGATAAAAATTTATATAAAGCCAATATTGTTTTTTTATCATTTTTGAGGGTTTTTTCACTTTTTCAATTACCAACATACCTAATCAAAATCTAACTTTCTTTTGATGTAGTCGAGGTTTAGGTCCAAATATAGTGAAATTCAAATATTCATTAAGTACAGCTTATCACTTATTCACTCATTCATTCATAATGGAACTATGTTACTTGCAGGTAATGATGGGAGGAGAAGATGAGGGAGAATGTTGGAAAGGGTGACACTGATCAAGATACACTGCACTCATAACCTGACTTACAGAATTATTAGCTCTGTACATCTACTTATTCATATATTTTAAAATATAATAAAATGAATTTAAATTATGTAATATGGTGAGAATTTTTTCTGGCTGGTCAAAGAATATTCCTGGTAATTCATGAATACTTTACAGTATTAGCTTTTTTGATAGGTAATGCATTTTTTATTATCAAGGTGATTTACAGAGGGATTACAGTTACATAAATAAGATAATAAGTACATTTCTTGTCAAACTTGTTACCCCTCCCTCGTTAATCTTGCTTCATCAAAGCTATAATTTTGATGGAAAATAAAAACTATATGGCAAAAATACAAATAATTTTTTATGTTTTCATAAGTTCATGTGATATTATTCCTTATACAGTTAAAAATGAGGAAACAACTTACTTACTGTGTGTGAAATTTGAGTGTGTATCTAAAGAACATTAACAATAGAGAACTAAAGTATAAGTCGTTTCTATAGATTCTCCTGTTTTTAGTAGTCTTTAAATCCTTAGAAGGTAGCATTATCATTTCACCAATATTTTAAACATGTAATTCAAAATTTACACTTAACTCCTCAGGGGGAGTGACCTGAGGTAGTGACCACTGCAAGGCCTGGCACATGATGCAGATGCTGCTTTATTGTTTACCCCTAACCCAAGGCAATACTTCATATAATATTGTTCACAGGTTTTTAGGTATTTATAATTGAGATCCCCCCCCACATCTCATCACATATCAATCCTTGAATTATAAACATTCATCAATCAACCTACTGATTATAGTGTGTAATGAAAGCAAAGTGAAAAACAAGTTTCCCTACAATAAGTAAAACATTCATTTTCTAATACTAAGAATACACACACATCTTTTATATATACAAAGAAATATACATTTACATATAATTATATATCTAATGTGAACGTATGCATGCATATACATTTATATGTGACAATTCTTTCCCCAATTATAGTTATGTCATTGTATGCAATTGCTTCTGCATTGTGATAATTATCTTAAACTGTTTACCTAGATTGTGCTTCCTTCTTTTTTGGGAGGGGGAGGTGGTGGGGCCTGACTCTGGGCCTGGGTGCTGTCCCTCAGCTCTTCAGCCCAAGGCTAGCACTCTACCATTTGAGCCACAGTGCCACTTCTGTCTTTTCCTGTTTATGTGATGCTGAGGAATCAAACCCAACGCCTCATGCATGGGAGGCAAGCACTCTACCACTGAGCCACCGTCCCAGCCCATAGACTGTTATTTCTTACATCATGTTTTTTATAGTATCAGCTTGAAATTTACATACGCTTTTTATTATTATTTTTTTCTCCTGGAGCTCAAGAATGCAGAATCTATACAAAGTCACAAAGTCACAGAGCTGGTGCTTGTCATCCAATAATAGACTGTCATTTATGAGTTCCCACTTTATGGCATTACTGAAATGCTTTCACCTGAACCATTATTGGGCAACTTGAATTCTGAGGGATAAATCTGCCACTGGGTTCTGCATACAATGACAAATCATCTAAGGGTGAAAGTGTGTCTGTGGGAAGAGCTAGCATCTTCTATCACACATCCTCCCTCCCTGTGTAAATGCATGCCTGAGTAGGAAAAACCCCTGCTTTCTTACAATGCTATTTATTGGAAGCAAAGCTTCCATATAATTTTTCACTCCCAATCTGACAATTTCTCCTACACTGCAGTTGCTGCAGCAAGCAGATGATCTCTTCTGTGGGAAGTGCTTTCAGTGAAGGAGAGTTCATCTGCTTCATGCTGATTCTCTCTCTCTCTCTCAGGGTCTATGGGCCAGGCATTCCAGGGGCAATTTGCATTCATTATTTCTTTCAGTTCTCATGGCAGCGTTAGGGACTGGATATTATTATCTCCTCTTAGAAATTTCCAGGTCACAAATCGTGTAGTAATTACTGAATCCTGCCCTTAATTCTAACTCTGCTTATATATGTGATAGGGGGATAGGACTGCATTCATTTAGGTTTTGGGGATAAGACGGCATTCATTTAGGTTTTTTAAAGTTGTAAAACATAACCTTAACCTTTGTATATAACATAAATCTATTTGCAACTTAGCTTAAGACTGAAGAACTCTTCTTTAATCCTGTGAATTTTATTATCAACAGTAACCACTGTCCTAAATTGTCTTCTATTCATTTAATTGCATTCTTCAGGATTTTGCTATTCATCTTTAAGCTGTATTTTAAATTTACAGAATTGAAGATGTTGTGTATTCCTTTGGACTTTTTTGTTGTTAACTTTATTCATCAGGATTTACCCAATTGGATTCATGCAGCTGAAATGTATCCCACTGTCAATGGATATTGGAAGTTCCCAGCACTGGGCAACAATGAGTAAAACTTCTGGGAGAATTCTGATTCCACTTCTCCTGATACACAAGGACATGATTTGCATCAGGTTGTACAGCATGTAGTGAGATTTCAGGGTCATGAAATTGCCTTTCAACAGTGTTAATAAAGCCAAATTGCCTTCCAAAGTTCAGGCAATGATTTTCAGTATTTAACTGTTGCCAGTGACTCAGACATATAATAGTAGATACTCATGAGTCTGAGATCTGGGAATCAAGGTTCAAAGGGAGTTGAGACAAAAAAATCCAAGACTCTTATCCCTAATAACCAGTGAAAAACCAGATGTGAGACTGTGGGAGTGTGGTTCAGGTGGTAGAGCAACTTATTTAAAAAAAATAAAGCAGAAATGTGAGTCTTTGTGTTCAAGCTCAAGTCCTAGAAAAAAAATATGTATATATAGTATTCAGTGGTGGGGCATTGGGACTCGAATACATCTCATTGGTTCAGGAACACCAAGTAGACATAAGAAGAGTAGTTCAATTCTCAAGGCCACAAAACAACTGTAAAACCACTATTTTTTAAAAATCACATTACATCTAGAAGGAAATGTAAATGTAGCATGCCTTTATCACTAGGCACTTTTTTTCCTTTAAAGCCTTAAGATCAATTTCTTATTGATTTTAATTGTTCATCTTGTTACTCAAACTCTACCTCTGTGGAACTGCGCAGGTTACATTCTCTTGTAATCTGCCTTGTTCACTAAGGTTTATTTTCATTTTTTATTCATGTCTTTCCTAGTATCCAATTAAAAACCTGTGTTGGTAATGTTCTGTCTTTTTCCATACCAATCCACTACTCAATGTTCTGCCTCTGGTTTTATTTCCTCCTTTGAAATGGATCACAATATTGCATTTGTATTGTAATATTTCTAACCTGGAAGGTCATTTAATAACTTGTATTTCTGTTACTATATTTTCTAACTAAACTTTATTATGCTCCTGTATATCTCCACTCTTCTGCCATTAGTTTCTTTGAAGATAATCATTGTTTTCAACTCCACATTACCACCAGTCCTCCTGCAAATTGTAGCATTATTATCTACCATTGCTCTACTCATAGTTTATTGCAATGACTGTTAAAATCCTCAACAAATTTCCATTGTAAATAATATAAACATTAAGAGGTCAAAAACTCTCCAATTTTCACATTAATTGATAAAAGAGATAACATGGCTTTCACTGAGATGGCATGATTTTCAGGTACAAAGGAAGAATAAATGGATTGTTTTTTTCTCTTCTGCTATGAAATTGCTTCTATCCCAATCAGTCTGCTTAATGATTATACAAAAACCTCCTTGACAGCCTCAGATTTGATATTTGCATCGGAGAAGCACTTTTAATTAACCTACATTTCAGAAATTTAAAATTAGAACATAAAAGATTATACTTCGGTGGAGGAGGTGACAAGATGGCGGAGGAGAAGCTGGAAGCTGAACAAGCTCTTGCATAGAAAGAAGTTTTAGAGTTCCAGTGAACAGTCCTAAGCCAGAGAAACACACCAAGTGTGCCATCACAGGACAGAGAGTTAGACAAGTGAGAGAAAGCCAAGGCAAGAATCTGAGCACCAGCCAGCAGCCGCCGGCGGCGGCGGCAGTGGCAGGGTCGCGGTGGAGACCACAGCCGGGCTATCGGCGGCGGCAGGGTCGCGGTGGAGACCTCAGCGGGGCTATACCTGAGCGCTGAGAGTCCGGGACGAAGGAGCCAGACGCAGCGGGCGAGCGGATTCTACTCAACACCAGCAAGAACCAACAAGGAGCAGACAGCTTCATCCTGCAGTTTGCAGACCAGAGACGACCCAGGATCCAGGACTCAGCGTGAGTAGAAGCCCGACATCCTCACTCCTTCTCAGGGAGCAGAGGAGGGAAGGCCACCCCTCCCCCCACCAGCACCGGCGATCTCCATCTTGGATACCGACAAAGCTCGGCGGAGCTGTTAGCTCCAACTCAGGCCTTGGAATAAAATGAGTCATTTAGCAGGTCACAAGAACTTAATGGAGAAGTGACCTGCCAGACTCAGCTCCATCCAGGGAAAAGTTACCCAGCCCAGGCACCAGCCATTGGAGTGGCTTTCCCCACTGGGTAACCAGAGCCAGAGGCTGCCCCTTCCTCTAGCAGCCTCAACAATCAAAGGAAAAACAGAAACCCTGAGAAGGGCTCCAGGCTGGGCTCTGAGAGTTTTTTTTTTCTGTTCTTCACAAATCAGCCCTAGGGAAAAGCTACTGATTGGTGAAAGCCCTCAACTCTACCCAGAACCTAGCCTCACCACTGCATCCCCCTCTTTTGTGATTCTCAAAGCAGATCTGCCTCCCATTAAACTAATCTGGGAGGGGGATCCCAAAATCTTGGGTAAAGCAGAGCATTTTTCTGCCTGTTCGAACAAACTGACTTAAGAAACCAATCAAGCCACAGGACCTCAAGCTGACCAGAGACTCCAACAAGAGGCTGGCTACAGACTAAAGGGAGATACAGGATTCTTCCCACCCCTTCCTCCCCCCCAAAAAAAATCAAAGAACTTTTTTTTTTCTTTTCTTTCTTTTTTTTTTGGTACTTTATATATATAATTTTTTTTCCTTTTCTAAAAATTTTATTAATCTTTAATTTTTGCCTTTTTTGAAAAATAATGGTTTTCCAGTAACTTTTTTTTTCCTCTTATAATTTTTATTTTAGGAATACGTGAATGTGCGGTTTCCTTTCTTTTCTTGTCTTCTCTCTCTTTTTCTTTCTTTCTTAACTATCTTTTTGTTTTTTGTCTAGCTCTACTGAACTTCTGATCTTTTTTTTCCTCCCTTTATTATCCTGTTCACCTATTCTCTTTTTTTGACCTTCTTTATGTGACTTAGCTCTTGTCCTTCACATCCTCAGATAAACCCGCAGTTAACTAGTAGACCCTATCCCCCATTGTGTACACACTTAACCCACAAATATATTACCCAATTCAAAACCTCCGAGATTTAAACTCCTTAATAGCAGTACTACCTCTTTATACCTATATAATATTTTAAGCATTTTTTAAGTGTTTCACTTCTCCTCTATGTCCCTTCCCTTATCTTAATATACTCACATTCCTCTCTAAATACATTTCCATTTTTTTTCTGGTCCCTTTTCATTTCACTTTCCCTTTCTTCTTTTTCTCTCTCTCTATACTTGCATCCTACCCAACCTATTTCCTGCATTGGGTTTAGGACATAGTTAACTCTCCCTGTGCCCCGCCACACCAATCTATCCCTATTTTTTACCCACATCTCTCCCTAACCCTTATAATTTCTGGTCTTCCAAATTCTTTTCTGCGGTTCGAAGCCCATTAACATATAGTTGTTTGACGTTGAATAGATGTATCTGTTGAACAAGATTGTATCTGTAGACTATTAACTGTACAAAAGCAAACTTTGATTGATGGTTGCCTTAAGATAGTGTTCTAGCACAAAACTGGTGCTATTTTCATCTCAAATGGGCAGAGTAAGCCGGAAAAACACAAGAAAAATGGCAAATCCGGATATCTCAATTCCCAATCTTGACAATCAGGGGTCAGAACAGATAATGAATGTTCCAGAGGAGAGTTCCCAAATAGCTCTACAAACACTGGTGGCAACCATGATAAATGAGAAGTTTGACAACTTCCAAAGGACTCTGTATGAGCGTGAAAGGGAGAAAGAGGAGGCATCCCAAAAGCTTATAAAGGAATATCATAAGCGTGAGGAAGCTTCTCAAAAACTGATACAGGATTTGCGTGAACAACTAGAGAATACTCAAAGAGAAAGGGAAGAATGGCCTGAGCAGGCTGAGAACACTCAAAGAGAACTGCAGGAATCCCACGAAGAGAAGGCAGCTAATCAAAGAGTAATACAGGAATTGAGAGACCAGGTAGAGAATACACAAAGATCATTAAAGGCATTCATGGAATCCATTAACAAAGAGCTGAAGGAAGCCAGGGAGACCAAAAAGGGAATGCTGAATGAAACCCAACAGAAAGAATGGGAATCCAAAGAAACCATAACCAATCAACTAAGTGATTTGAGAACAAATACTGAACACCAAATAAAGGAAGTAAAGAAATTCATAAAGACCTAAAACAGAGCTTCAACAAAGAACTTGAAGCCATCAAAGCTGACCAACTAGAAGGAAAAGAGATAAAAAACAAAGTAGAGAGTCTTGACAGCAGGTTAGATCATGCAGAAGATCGAATCTCAGGGATAGAAGACAGCCTAGATATTATAGAGAAAGAACATACAACCATCCAAGACAAGTCCAAGAAATATAATAGATCGATCCAACACCTGGAAGACACCATAAGAAGGCCTAATCTAAGGATAATGGGTGGAGAGGAGCACCTAGAAACAGAAGTTAATGGTCTAGGAAATTTGTTTAACAGGATCCTAGCAGAGAACTTCCCAAACATACAAAAAGATAGGCCTATTCAGATACAAGAAGCTTTTAGAACCCCAAATAGACCAGACCAGAATAGGACCTCCCACCGACACATTATAATCCACACAGGATCAACATAGACCAAGGAAAATATCCTTAAAGCTGTCAAGGAGAAAAGGGTAATCACCTATAAAGGGAAACCAATCAGAATCACCTCAGATTTCTCAGCAGAGACAATCAAAGCAAGAAGAGCCTGGAATGAAGTATGCAATGCCCTAAAAACAAACAACTATCAACCAAGAATACTGTACCCAGCTAAACTCTCCTTCATAACTGAAGGCCAAATAAAAACCTTCCATAGCAAAGAAAAATTGAAACAATACATCTCCACCAAACCAGCCCTACAAAAGATTCTTAAAGATGTCCTACACATAGAAAACCAACAAGACCGCAATAAAGGCCAAGAAACTGCACCCAAACTAAGAATCCAAGAACCATAGGAAGAACCCAGTTTTTGCAGCCCCCAAGAAGGTGGATAACATGGCAGGAACTCCCAAATACCTCTCATTCCTATCTCTTAACGTTAATGGACTGAACTCTCCAATTAAGCGACATAGACTGTCTAGTTGGATTAAAAAACAAGACCCTTCTATCTGCTGCCTGCAGGAGTCACATCTTGCCCGTAAAAACAAACACATTTTCAAAGTTAAAGGCTGGAACAAAATCTTCCAAGCAAACGGCCCCCATAAACAGGCAGGAGTTGCAAACCTAATATCAGATAAAATAGACTTCAAATTAAAATTGGTGAGAAGAGATAAAGAAGGTCGCTACATACTAATTAAAGGATCTCTCTTTCAGGAAGATATTACAATTCTAAATATCTATTCGCCAAACAATGGAGCACCCAAATTTATCAAAGAAACACTACTTTCCCTCAAATCCCATATAGATCCAAAGACATTAATTGTTGGGGATTTTAACACACCACTCTCCCCACGAGATAGATCAACTCGGCAAAAACTCAACAGAGAAACCGCAGATCTAAACAGCTGCATAGATCAATTAGACTTAACAGACATCTACCGAACATTTCACCCAGCAGCATCAGAATACACGTTTTTCTCAGCAGCACATGGAACATTTTCTAAAATAGACCACATTTTAGGCCACAAAGCAAACTTGTCTAAATTCAGAAACATTGAAGTTATACCTTGCATCCTCTGTGACCACAAGGGAATAAAATTAGAACTCAACACCAAAAGCCACCAAAGAAAGTCCGGCATCACATGGAGGCTGAACAACACACTGCTGAACCATGAGTGGGTCATGGAAGAGATTAGAAAGGAAATTAAAATGTTCATGCTATTCAGCAAAAATGAACACACAAATTACCAGCTCCTCTGGGACCCAGCAAAGGCAGTACTCAGAGGCAAGTTTATAGCTCTGAGCTCCTACATCAACAAATTGGAGAGATCTGAAACTAACAATTTAATGACACATCTAAACCTCCTTGAAAAAGAGCAGCAAGATAAACCCCAATCCAGTAGACGGAAAGAAATAATCAAAATTAAATCAGAATTAAATGAATTAATATCCAAAAAAACTATAGAAAGAATCAACAAAACAAAGAGTTGGTTCTTCGAAAAACTTAACAAAATTGACAGACCCTTAGCAAATCTTATCAGAAAAAGAAGAGAACACACCCAAATTAATAAACTCAGAGATGAGAATGGAAACATCACCACGGAAACAACCAAGATTCAGAACATTATAAGGGAATACTTCTCAAAACGTTATGCTAAAAAGTTTGAGAACTTGACAGAAATGGACCTTTTTCTAGCAAATATTGACATGCCAAAACTAAACCAAGATGAGTTAAACTATCTTAACAGGCCCATATCAAGCATTGAAATAGAAACAGCAATAAGAGACCTCCCAGCTAAGAAAAGTCCAGGACCAGATGGTTTTACAGCGGAATTTTACAAGGCCTTCAAAACAAAGCTCACACCAAGACTCCTCCAACTCTTCAATGAAATTGAAAGAGAAAGCTCACTACCGAACACGTTCTATGAAGCCATCATAACCCTCATCCCAAAACCAGGCAGAGACTCATCAAAGAAAGAGAACTATAGACCCATCTCTTTGATGAATATTGATGCAAAACTTCTCAACAAAATTTTGGCCAATCGACTTCAACATTTCATCCAAAAAATCATACACCACGATCAAACAGGTTTCATTTCAGGGATGCAAAGCTGGTTCAATATACGCAAATCAATTAATATTATTCATCACATCAACAGGAACAAGAATAAGAACCACATGATTATCTCAATAGATGCAGAAAAAGCATTCGACAAGATCCAACACCACTTCATGATGAAGGTTTTGGAAAAATTAGGAATCCATGGAACATTCCTCAATACAATAAAGGCTGTATATGACAAACCTACAGCCAGCATTATACTCAATGGTGAAAAACTAAAGCCATTTCCTCTTAACTCAGGAACAAGACAAGGATGCCCACTCTCGCCACTCCTTTTCAAACTAGTATTAGAATGCCTAGCTACAGCAATAAGACAGGATGCAGACATAAAGGAGATCCAAATAGGGAAAGAAGAAATAAAACTCTCCCTCTTTGCAGATGACATGATCTTGTATTTAAAGAATCCCATAGACTCCACTCCCAAATTACTCAAGCTGATTCAAAACTTTGGCAAAGTAGCAGGGTATAAACTTAACCCCCAAAAATCAATGGTTTTCTGTATGCCAATAATGAGAAAAGTGCGGCTGAAATTAGGAAAGCAACTCCATTTGTAATAGCCCCACAAAAAATAAAATACCTAGGAATTAACTTAACTAAAGAAGTGAAGGACCTCTATGATGAAAAATTTAAAATCTTGAAAAAGGAAATCAACACAGAACTTAAAAAATGGCAAATCGTCCCATGCTCCTGGATTGGAAAGATTAACATCGTGAAAATGGCAATACTTCCCAAGGCTATCTACAAATTCAACGCAATACCTATCAAAATTCCAACCTCATTCTTCAAGGAAATAGAAGAGGCAATCCAAAAATTCATATGGAACAATAAAAGACCCCGAATAGCAAAAACACTCCTCAACGGAAAGAACACTGCTGGAGGAATATCAATACCAAATTTCAAACTCTACTACAAAGCCATAGTAATCAAAACAGCTTGGTACTGGCATAAGAACAGACCTCAGGACCAATGGAATAGAATTGAAAACCCAGAAAGGAACCTACAGACCTATAGCCATCTAGTCTTCAAAAAAGGAGCTAAAACAATAGAATGGAAGAAAGACAGCCTCTTCAGTAAATGGTGCTGGCAAAATTGGTCAACTACATGTAGAAAACTAAAGCTAGATCCTTATATATCACCCTGCACCAGAATCAACTCCAAATGGATCAAAGACCTTGAAGTCAAAGCAGACACTCTGAAAACATTACAGGATGGAATAGGAGAAACCCTAGGTCTCCTTGGCACAGGCCGAAATTTTCTGAATAGAGACCCGGAAACACAACAAATCAAAGAAAAGTTGGACAAATGGGATTGCATGAAGTTGCAGAGCTTCTGCAGGGCAAATGACATAGCTAGCAAGATCAATAGAAAGCCCACAGATTGGGAGAAGATCTTTACTAGCCATACAACGGACAAGGGTCTCATATCTAAAATATACTTGGAACTCAAAAAATTAAAACCCCCAACAACAAATCCCCAAAGAAACAACTGCCCAATAAATAAGTGGGAGAAAGACTTAAAGAGAAACTACTCTGAAGAAGAAAGAAGGATGGCCAATAGACACATGAAGAAATGTTCAACATCCTTAGCCATAAAAGAAATGCAAATCAAAACAACATTGAGATATCACCTCACCCCAGAAAGAACGGCAAAAATCAAGAACTCTAACAACAACAGATGCTGGAGGGGATGTGGACAGAAAGGAACCTTACTTCATTGTTGGTGTGAATGTAAACTTGTCCAACCACTTTGGAAAGCGGTATGGATGTTCCTCAAAAGACTTCACATAGAACTCCCGTATGACCCAGCAATCCCACTTTTGGGCATTTACCCACATGCTTACAAACAAGACCACACTAAAGCTACCACCACAACTATGTTTATTGCAGCATTATTTACCATAGCTAAGATATGGAACCAACCCAGATGCCCCTCAGTAGATGAATGGATCAAGAAAACGTGGTATATATACACAATGGAATTCTATGCCTCCATCAGAAAGAATGACATTGCCCCATTTGTTAGGAAATGGAAAAACTTGGAAAAAGTTATATTAAGTGAAGTAAGCCAGGCCCAAAGAAACATAGGTCCCATGGTTTCCCTTATTTGCAATATCTAGTATATGTACGAGTCAAGCAGAAAATGTCAGATAATATGATGTCAGGAAAATGAACCCTTAGATATGTATTTTAATGTTATTTCTTTCATACATGTGTTTCTAACGCATTTATAAGATTATCTCTTGGTTGCTTTGTATGTCCCTCCCCCACAGTATAACCCCTGCTTTCACTATATTTGATGTCAGTATAACTTGTGGAGGAGATGGGGAAAAACCAGTTGTTTAAGGATACAGGTGGATCTGATGCAACAATGAGAAGTACAAGTTGTCATGTCCAAAACGAGCTTTACAACGTCGGGGCGGGGGGGGTGGGTGGGGGGGACGGGGGAAAGGGGGAAGGAGAAGGATTGTGATGGGGGGGAGGGGGGAGGCTGGGAAGGGATGGGAAAGGTAAACAAAGGAGGAGGCTGCACTGCTTAGTAAGAAATGTACGCAATATCCTGCCCATGCAATTGTAACTGCTCTGTACAGTTTGTTCACAAATAAAATAAAATAAAATTAAAAAAAAGATTATACTTCAATTGCAATGATCTTCTGTATCTTTCTTTGTTCAATGAATAATTACTACTAGAATTTTTACCAAAATATTCACCTATCTTAATCTATGAATACACTGATATCATCTGTTAACAAAGGAAGGTACATTCAAAATTCTTGAACTAACTTGAATTAATTCACTTTTAATTCTGGAACTAACTTTTAAAAACAATAAATCATAACGAAGTTCACCATTTATATTGCTGCTTTTTTCTAACTTACAATATTTAAAAGGCAAATCTACTTTTCTTCTTTAAAGTTTACTTTAATTGCTTACTTAATTTTACTTTTCTTTATTTCTTAGTGTCATTACTGTGAGTGATTCATGCTTGATGATTATTGTAAATGTCTTTGTAATTATAGCACAGTATTTTTCATTGAACTGGATGATACAAAAGTTAAACAAAACTTATCTTTTTCTCAAAAGGTTGTGACCCAAATATTTTTCACCATTTTCCATTTATTAATTTACTAAAGATTTGCATCACAAATAACACAAAGTAATTTTTAGAAGTTTATATTTTTCATATAAACTGAAAACCAATCTTTAAGTATTTTGTGTAAGTTATTCTCCCTACCTGCCTTATACTTGTAAAATGTGTAATTTATTTGGGAAATCTGATATTTTTATCTTCATATAAGGTAGTTTTCATCAAAACAGAAAACACATTTAAAGTTTATCTGAAGTTAGGATGGTGTTTAGTATTAATGAAGCAATCTGGCACAGAATGAGACCATGAAAGAAAAGTGAACACATCTGTAAGCTTGTGCACATTCTAATCTTAGTGCAATTTAAGAAATGATGATTTGAAATTCCAGGTTTCCCTGTATGTTGAAATACTGAATGCTTTGCTGCTGCTGCTTTCTTCTTCTTCTTCTTCTTCTTCTTCTTCTTCTTCTTCTTCTTCTTCTTCTTCTTCTTCTTCTTCTTCTTCTTCTTCTTCTTCTTCTTCTTCTTCCTCTTCTTCCTCTTCTTCCTCTTCTTCCTCTTCTTCCTCTTCTTCCTCTTCTTCCTCTTCTTCTTCTTCTTCTTCTTCTTCTTCTTCTTCTTCTTCTTCTTCTTCTTCTTCTTCTTCTTCTTCTCCTTCCTCTTCTTCTTCATCTTCTTCTCCTTCATCTTCTTCTCCTTCCTCTTCTTCTTCATCTTCTTCTTCTTCCTCTTCCTCCTGCTCCTCCTCCTCTT